>NC_042618.1:295651088-295942068 GCF_901001135.1 Rhinatrema bivittatum
CCACGTCCAATTTTCCTTCATTTTAGTGAATATAGTGCTCAATCAGGTCCACTCCACTTAGCATTATGATTAAAGTCTTCCCACACATCCGATTTTCCTTCATTCAAAACAAATAAGGTTCACAACGAGGTCCACTCTTCTTTACGTTATGAATAAGGTGCTCAATCATGTCAGATTTTTGTACATTCAAACAAATGCCATCCGGGTCCTCTCATTTTCAGCTATTCCCTACATATTTGAAACATCAGCAGGGTCCCCCTTTTTGATGGCCAATATACTCCCACGAATCCAATAATCCTTGATTAGACCTCAAAAAACCAAAACGGGACACCACCACGAACTTATCGAGAAAATATGAAAAAAAAACAAACGAGATGTTTATCACACAAAGTTCTCATCTTTTTCGTCAAATCAAAGAATACCAGTTGATTTGTTTTTATTCAATCCTTGAGGGTGCACTGAATTTAATGTAAAGATGCAAAAATGTTCACGTTTGTTAAGGCAAGATTGTATGTCACCTCCTCTTATTCCCCTCTGTAATTTCTCCAAAATCGACCATTGTAGATCAGTGAAGCTATGATTAGCCTGTAGGCAATGTTGTACCAAAGGAGCTGTAAGTTTAGAAGCCTTAATACAGCTCCTGTGTTCAATTAATCTTGTATGGATTTTCCTCTTGTTCTCCCCATATATATCAAATTACATGGACACTGTGGGGCAGATTTTAAAAGGCCTATGCGCGCCGAGCCTATTTTGCATAGGCCCGGTGATGCACGCAAGCCCTGGGATGCGTGTATGTCCCGGGGCTTTGTGAAAGGGGTGGGGCAGGGGCCAGACCAAGGCCTCCGGTACAGCGGGCATGCCAGGGGATCGCACGTTGGCACTTGGCCAGTGCACACAACCTACGCCTGCCCAGAGGCAGGTGCAACTTATGGAACAAACATTAGGGGGTAACGTAGGGCTGTAGAGTGGGTTAGGTAGGGGAAGGGAGGGGAAGGTGGGGGGGGGGGGGTGGAAGGAACAAGAAAAGCCATCGGGGCTTCTGTAGGGCTCGGCACATGCAAGGTGCACAAGTGTGCACCCCCTTGTGCGTGCTGACCCCAAATTTTATAACATGCGCGCGGCTGCGTGCGCATGTTATAAAATCGGGCATAGATTTGTGCACGCCTGTTTGCATGCATAAATCTACGCCCGCACGTGGGTATTAAAATCCAGCCCTGTATGATATATATGACACATTCTGAATCACATGTAGTTAGTGCAACCAAATCCACTGTACTTTCTGAATTGGGAGATTTCCATTGATTCCCTGTCAGGGTTTGAGCACACATTTCACATTTACCACAACTGTGGTATCCACCAGACTTCAATTTCTCCTGTGCAGAATCAAATGAAGATCTAACCACAAGATCTCTAATATGTCATAATCATGTCATAGAGAAAATAAACTCTAAAAAGACCACAGAGAAGGGTGAGGCGTCAGTAGCAGAGGCGACATGAGTATTGTGGGATAACTCGGCCCAGGGCAAGAGGTCGGCCCAGTTATCCTGTAGATCATTGACATTGTTATTTGTAAACCGGCATGATGCGACTCCCATCGCGAATGCCGGTATATAAGAAATTTAAATAAATAAATAAATAAATAAGATCTCAGGAATGGTTTCAGAGAGTGGTTTGTCCTCTCGGATTGTCCATTCGCTTGAGGGTGGTAGGCCGAATTCAGATTCAGAGTAATATCAAACTTTTTGCAAAGTGACTGCCAGTAATTGGCAGTGAATTGTGGCCCTCGATCGGAAACAATCTCTTTGGGTAACCCATGTAAGCAGAATACGTTGTTTAGGAAGAGTTTTGCCAGTTCTGGAGCTGAGGGGAGACGTGGTAGTGGAATAAAATGTGCCATCTTATGAAAGCGGTCAATAATAACCCAAATGACCGTGTTGCCTTTTGATGGGGGCAGCTCGATGATGAAGTCAGTAGAGATGCTTGACCAGGATTCGGTGGGAGCCGGAAGAGCTTGGAGGAGTCCCCATGGACGACCCGTCAGGGATTTTTGCTGTGCACAGATGGGACAAGAGTCCACATAACTATGGGAGTCTTTAACCATGCTAGGCCACCAGTAATGTCTTCTTAACATCTCGAAGGTCCGAGCTCAGCCAGGATGAGCGATCAACTTCAAGTCATGGGCCCAGCTAAGGACGCGCTCCCGGAGTCGGTGTGGGTCCACCGTCTTCCCAGCTGGTACTGTGTTGGTAACTGCGAGGTATATGCATGCTGGGTCTTTGATGTGTCTAGGAGTCTTGGGCGTATCTTCTGGTTCCAGGGAGCGAGAGAGAGCATCCGCTCGGATATTCTTTGCTGCTGGGCGGTAGCAGAGTTCAAAGTGGAATCGTTCGAAGAACAGCACCCAATGGCCTATCTTAGGTTCAAGAGCTGTGCTTCCTTTAAATGTCCAAGGTTCTTGTGGTCTGTAAATATCGTGAATTTATGCTGCACTCCTTTTAACCAGGGGTGCCATTCTTGAAGGGTCAATTTCACCACTAAGAGTTCACAATCCCCAATCATGTAGATTTGCTCCGTGGCAGAAAACGTGTGCAAGTAGAAGGAGCAGGGTACTAAGACACCCTTGGAAGAATATTGGCTCAGGACCGTCCTGGCCCCATGGTGGAGGCGTCAACTTCGACGATGAAGGGGCAGTTAGGATCTGGGTGTCATAGACATGGTCCGGTGCAGAAGGTCTCTTTCAAGGCGTGGAAAGCAGATTGAGCCTTGGGGCTCCAAATTTGGAGGTTACTACCTTTCCTAGTCATGGCTGTGAGTGGAACAGCTAGCGTGGAATAGTTAGTGATGAAGTTCCTGTAATAGTTTGTAAACCCAAGGAATCTTTGTAACACTTGGAGGCCTACTGGCTGGGGCCAATATTGAATACCTTGAAGTTTCTCAGGGTCCATGGTGAAGCCACGATTGAAGATGATGTAGCACAGGAATGGAAGGTGGGTCTGTTCGAAAATGCGCTTCTCTAACTTTTCGTAGAGGCTATTGTCTCTGAGGCATTGGAGGATGGTCTGAACATGTGAGCAGTGGAACTTCAGGTCTTTGTAAAAGATCAGTATATCGTCTAGATATACCACGAAAAATGAGTATATTAGGTCCCTGAAGATCTCATTCATCAAACGCTGAAAGATCGCAGGGGAGTTACAAAGTCTGAAAGGCATTACTACATACTCGTAGTGACCGTCCCTCGTATTGAAGGCGGTCTTCCAGATGTCCTCTGGCTGGATTCGTACAAGATTGTATGCCCCTCGGAGATCTAACTTAGTAAAGATCTGAGCTCCTTGTAAGCGATCAAAAAGTTCGCTGATGAGGGGCAGAGGATGACAACTCTTTCGAGTCATGGTGTTTAGCCTATGATAGCCTCTGCAGGGATGTACACTGCCATCTTTATTCTTCACGAAGAAGAATCCGGCTCTTGCCGGGGAATCAGAGGGTCTTATGAATCCTTTATCTAGATTCTCCTTAATGTACTCTGACATCGCTTGAGTTTCCGGAAGCGAGAGGGGGTAGGTTCTGCCCTTGGGAGGCATGGTGCATGGAAAGAGCTTAATGGGACAACTGAACTTTCAGAGTGGAAGCAAGATGTCAGCATTTTGTTTGGAGAATACATCTTTGAAGTCAGAATACGGAGCAGGTAACCTGGAAAGGGCTGCAGAGTTCAGAAGGGTAACCGCTGGAGACACCTGTCCAGGCAGCAGTTCTGGCACTGAGGTCCCCACTGAATTAACTTCAGGGATTGCCAGTCGAAATAAGGTGCATGGACCTGGAGCCATGGAAATCCTAAGATTACCGGATGTGTGGAATGCTTCAAGATGAACAGGGAAATTTCTTCTTCATGGAGGGTTCCCACGGTGAGGCAGAAGGCCACAGTGCAATGAGTAATGTGTCCAGGGAGCTGCTCTCCCTGGATTGATGCGATGCAGAGAGGCACTTCTAGAGGTTGCAGTGGGATATGGTGTAGTGTGATGATGTCATCCAAAATGAAACTGCCACTCACCCCAGTGTCCACGAGTGCAGTCGTGGCAAAAGAGCGAGATTCCCTAAAGAGGGACACAGGAAGTAGTAATTGGGGGCCAGTAACAGTAGCGCCCAAGCTCGGGACCCCCTCCGGGCTTAGGCTTTGTAACAGGCCGCATATGGCAGGATTGCAGAAGGTGTCCGGAACCACCACAGTAAGGGAAAGACCTTGTTTCTTTCGTCGGAGGCACTCTTCAGGAGACAAGCACCCGCGATTGATCTGCATCAGCTCCTCTGGTAAAAGAGGAGGTGCTGGTAAGGTCTTCAACTGGGGGCTTGCAGCACGAGCTGGGCATAAGGCAGTAGGTCGGAGGACCTTTACCTCCTGGTGTCGCTGACGTATATGATGGTCAATCTTGCGGAGCCCCGCCGGGAGTTCCGCTGTGAGGCCTGCTTGGGAGACTGTGAGCAGGGAGCCGGGGACACTGTGAACTGGCAGCGGCTGTGGAGGAGGAGAGCCCGGAGCTCGTGGACGGGAGAGCAAGGTGACAGGAGCGGACGCGGCCGGGACGTGCAACAGTAGTTGTCGTAGTAGTAGTAAATTGTTGCTTGGTAGATAAGAAGGTTTTTTGAAATAGATGAGAACTATTTCCAGAATAGACCTCAGAGGAGTAAGGATCTATGCTGAGGATTTTCAGAAAGCATATTGTAAAATTGCAGTACTAGCTCAGGTGGAGCCTGAAGGGGTGAGAAACACCTTAGGAAACACTAGTATTTTGTGTGAGGGTGTGTGAAAGTGGTGTTTATTGTAATTCTAATCCTTTCCAAGCTGAGGAATTAGTTAAAATTAGGCTTAATTCTACAGCTGGTCTGCTGTATTTTGCCAGCATTGGCAAGTGGATGTGAGAAAAGTGGATGATTGATGGTCTGATTCTGAACTGATTTAATTGAAGTACATTCTGTCTCAGAAAGAAAAATATTTCATTAAGTTCCATAGATTTCAGATTGTGTACACTCCACTTATAGATAAAAGTGTTACAGTGTAGATACCTCTAGATAAAGTATATCGGTTAGAGATGTGAATCGTGTCCTCGATCGTCTTAACGATCGATTTCGGCTGGGAGGGGGAGGGAATCGTATTGTTGCCGTTTGGGGGGGTAAAATATCGTGATATATCGTTAAAACCCGCTAAAACCCACCCCCGACCCTTTAAATTAAATCCCCCACCCTCCCGAACCCCCCCCAAATGACTTAAATTACCTGGTGGTCCAGCGGCGGTCCGGAACGGCAGCGGTCCGGAACGGGCTCCTGCTACTGAATCTTGTTGTCTTCGGCCGGCGCCATTTTCCAAAATGGCGCCGAAAAATGGCGGCGGCCATAGACCAACAGGATTCGACGGCAGGAGGTCCTTCCGGACCCCCGCTGGACTTTTGGCAAGTCTTGTGGGGGTCAGGAGGCCCCCACCCCAAGCTGGCCAAAAGTTCCTGGAGGTCCAGCGGGGGTCAGGGAGCGATTTCCCGCCGCGAATCGTTTTCCGTACGGAAAATGGCGCCGGCAGGAGATCGACTGCAGGAGGTCGTTCAGCGAGGGTTCTGGCGCCTCGCTGAACGACCTCCTGCAGTCGATCTCCTGCCGGCGCCATTTTCCGTACGGAAAACGATTCGCGGCGGGAAATCGCTCCCTGACCCCCGCTGGACCTCCAGGAACTTTTGGCCAGCTTGGGGGGGGCCTCCTGACCCCCACAAGACTTGCCAAAAGTCCAGCGGGGGTCCGGAAGGACCTCCTGCCGTCGAATCCTGTTGGTCTATGGCCGCCGCCATTTTTCGGCGCCATTTTGGAAAATGGCGCCGGCTGAAGACAACAAGATTCAGTAGCAGGAGCCCGTTCCGGACCGCTGCCGTTCCGGACCCCCAGGTAATTTAAGTCATTTGGGGGGGGGGGTTCGGGAGGGTGGGGGATTGAAGGAGGTAGGATTTGGCAAGGAAATGGTTAAGTTATTTGGGGGGGGTTCGGGAGGGTGGGGGATTTAATTTAAAGGGTCGGGGGGTGGGTTTTAGCGGGTTTTAGTGTGCCGGCTCACGATTCTAACGATTTATAACGATAAATCGTTAGAATCTCTATTGTATTGTGTTCCATAACGGTTTAAGACGATATTAAAATTATCGGACGATAATTTTAATCGTCCTAAAACGATTCACATCCCTAATATCGGTGTTGTTTCCTTAGAGGAAAAAAAAATCTTTGAAATAATTTGGAATATAGAAGTCCTACAGCTTGTTCCTGTCTTTATTGGCAAATAAGTATGGAATGTGAGAGAAAGAGCGATTCAATATTTTTCCTACTTTGTGAGTTCTCTCAAAGCCAGTATCCATAGGCAGGGTTGAAATAATTATCTTTTGATTTCTGTTAGGAAGAACTACAGTCTCAATTAAACACACACACTAGCAACATAATAGATTGTAGAAGGTTGGTGGTATAAGAAAGTTAGTCTTTATTATTGATTTGGTTTGAGTTGGCATTGTAGGTGAACCACTGTATGCTGAGACTTTAGTCAATAATGGTAGTCCAGGTCCAGACTGAACCATCAATGAAAGAAGTATTCTTCTATCTCAAGCCACCAAAGCTTCCCATCATTCCTGGGTCAGTGCTCTCTACTCAGTATTCACAAGCAGCACTCTCAAAATGTACTACCCAGAAATTAATGAAAGATAAGTGTGCACCAATGAACTGTGGCACAATTTTGATAAATTGCACTATTGAACCCTGCCGAAAATTCAAGAAATCATAGTTAATCATTGAGTTAAACCATGTTATAAATAATCCTTTTATAGGAACATGTTTTTATTCAAAATCTATGATTTTTATGTCAACTGGGTGAGGCAGGATCAAGAAAAGAGACACGTGGAAACTGAAAATCATATATCAATGTATGGATCCATCATATAGTGTTGGTGTCTTAGGCCTGGGGGCTGCTGACATCTCATGGGCTAAACATGTTTTTAAGAATCAAGACAATTGCAGTTATTAGGATATAATACGGAGCCTTTGAGATGTATTTTGTGGAATGTAAATGGCCTGGGATCCCCTATTAAAAGAAAAAAAGCTTTTCAAGTATTGTAAATACATAAAGCAGTGATAGCATGCATTCAAGAATCATATTTGACAGGTAGTGAGGTATGGCTGGCGCCATTTTGCAATACGGCAATACAGCCATACGGCCGGCGCCATTTTGCAATACGGCCCGAGTGCAGGGAGGTCGCTCCCGGACCCCCGCTGGACTTTTGGCAAGTCTTGTGGGGGTCAGGAGGCCCCCCCCAAGCTGGCCAAAACTCCCTGGGGGTCCAGCGGGGGTCCGGGAGCGATCTCCTGCGCTCGTGACGTCGGGGGACAGGAACCAAAATGGCGCCGGTGCTACCTTTGCCCTGTCATATGACAGGGCAAAGGTAGCGCCGGCGCCATTTCTATTAACGCAGCCGTGGCCCGAGAGTGGAAGATCACACTGGGACCCCCCCACTGGACCCCAGGTAATTTAAAACATTTTGGGGGGGTTCGGGAGGGTGGGGGATTTATTTTAAAGGGTCGGGGTGGGTTTTAGGGTTGTTTTAGTGTGCCGGTTTTCCCGCCCTCCCCCGATTTACGATTTAAACGATTTAAAAAACAAAACAAAACCATGACTATCAGATTCCCTCCCCCCCAGCCAAAATCGATCGTTAAGACGATCGATCACACGATTCACATCTCTAGTGTCCATAACCCAGTGTTGGACAAATCAAACAATGTGAAAGCTCAGGCTTGGGAAAAGGTAAGGGGTTTGCATATCTATGCTCCTCATTACAGTTAATGGATACTTGGAAAGTTTTAATGTCTGATTTCAAGGACTTTACACATGTGTCTATAGCACATTTGACTATGTCACATGAAGATTACCAAGCTTTGTTCCTAAAATTCTGAAGGCTGAAATAGGACTGGCTGAAAACTCTGACCATTCCCGCATCTGAATAGATTTCAGGATAAGTGATAAGGAGGGGAAAATAAAATTACTGTGATTTCCAAGTTTTTCTTTCTGAATGTAGACAGTTCCCTCAATATTTATAATCAAAATGGGAAGAATTTGAAAAAGTTAATGCCCAACACAAAGAAACACCAGCACTTTTCTGGGAAATGAGTAAGGCAATGATGCAGGGAGACATAATTGCATACTTGATTAGGAAAAATAAAGCTTTACATAAACATATTCTAAAACTGGAGGGGCAATTGCAAAAAGGAAAGAAAAATTGGCAACACAACTGAGTGTAGCTACTAGGGATGAATACACGGCTATGTTATGTGCATTGAATACTTACATCAGAGGGTGCAATAGTGTTGCGCGCCCCACTCGCGGCCGTCCCGCGTGCAGACCTACTCACCTTCATGGTCTCGCAGCAGGCCCTGGGACGACCTCCCTCGCAATAGTTGCCAGTCTTGCCAGGCCCTGGCGTTCTGTGGCGGTGGTCGCCGAGCCTTCCACTGCGCGCTGGGCCTCACGCCGAGGTTTGGCGTCCTCGGCCATCTTGGCCATGCCCATATGTTCATGCGTGCGGGCTGCCCAGACTCATGTAGGGCCAAGGGCGGGTCCTAGCTCCGCGGTGCGTCCTGATTGATCCCCCGATATAAGGAAGTTCCTGTCTTCACTTCCTTGCCTTGGCAATCGGGTCGGTTTGCTCTGAGGTTGCCTCTGCACTAGTACTTGTGCTTGCTTGTCCTAGTCTCGTTCCAGGATCCTTCTGTTCCAGTTCTGTTCCTGACTCGTCCCTGCATCCTAGTTCCTGTTCCTGCTTGTTCCTGTATTCGTCTGTCTGTTTACTCAGGTAGTACCCTCAGACTATCTTACTGGTACTGATCTCAGCATGTTCCTGACCTGCCTGCCTGCCACCTGCCTCAAAGACCACAGCCTGTTCCTGACTTGCCTGCCTGCCTGCCGCCTGCCTCAAAGACCACAGCCTGTTCCTGTCCTGCCTGCCGCCTGCCTCACAGACCACAGCCTGTTCCTGACCTGCCTGCCTGCCTGCCACCTGCCTCAAGACCTCAGCCTGCCTTCGACTTTGTCTGACCTCCAGTGCCTGACCCCTACTTTGACTGACCTCTTTCAGACTGACCTCTGGATATTGACCTTTTGCCTGACTGATCTCGTCTCCAGATTCTGGCTCTGTTCCTCGCCTTGTCATCACCAATTCTGTTCTGGTTCTCCCTGTTCCAACCAGTTGCCATCCTTGAACCCAATCGCACTCTCCCTGTCTCCGTGGGCACACCGGACTTTCACTCTCCTAGGAGACCCTGCGAGGCCCACCTAAGTCCAAGCGGTCCGGGTCCCTATGGGCTCCTCCCAGGGGAACCTCGGACTTCCAGTGGTGAAGCTTTTCCTAGCCTCTGTCTCCTCCAGTGCTCCGCCCCCTGGGGGCAGTTACCTCCTGTTCCCTTTCAGGAGGTGTTCCATCTCTGCCCCAGGACAAGGGTCCACCCCCCAAGCACAACAAATAGGCACTACTACATTCTTCTTTCTTTATTTTTATTTATAGAATTTTTATACCATTGTTCTGCATTAAATCACAGTATTTACAAAAATAAAATAGATAAAATCATGATATCAGGTACATAAAATTATAAGAAGCAGACGACGTCCAAATCCTTATCCCCATTACAAAATCCATCTCCAAATCCCTTGAAACCTGGGAAACCTGCCTAGCAGCAATCACCTACCTCCTCTCCAACCTTAACCTCTCCCTCAACATCTCCAAAACTGAACTCCTCATCATTTCACGCAATCCCAACACCTTGACCTCTACCCACATCAACACTCTTCCCCCTTCAATTCTTAACTCCCAACATGTGCGAGACCTTGGTGTTATCCTAGACACCCAACTGAACCTCAAAAGGTTCATAAGTTCTACCATGAAAGAATGCTACCACAAACTTCATGTCCTCAAAAAACTTAAACCCCTTCTCCACTTTAATGACTTTCGCACAATCCTTCAGGCCTTAATATTTTTCAAACTAGATTACTGCAATTCCATCCTGCTAGGTCTCCCCTCAACCACCATTAGACCACACCAAATGCTTCAAAATGCCACTGCCAGAGTATACACCAACACCCGCAGAAAAGACCATGTCACCCCCATTCTTAGAGACCTCCACTGGCTCCCTATCTCCTCTAGAATTCACTACAAAATTCTCACTATTATATATAAGACACTACATAATCATGACATTCACTGGCTCAACGACTCCCTTCACTTCCATAACTCCACTAGATCCACCAGATCTGCACACAATGGCACACTACACATACCCCTCAGTAACCCCCCCCCCCCCCCGCTTCACCACCACAAAAGAAAGAGCACTATCCATAGCAGGATCCTCAAACTGGAATTACATGCCACCCAACCTCTGACTGGAACCCTGTCCTCACAAATTAAAAAAAACAAACCCTTAAAACCTGGCTCTTCAAACAAGCCTACATTTAACCCATCCCCCTTGCTCTTGACAACCACAAAGCTATATTTACTGACACTGTACATTACATATTTATAATGTTTCGATGTTATAATGTTATTTATCTATTTTCTCCTTACCCATTTTTATCCCATTAGTTTGCCATGTTCTCCGTTTTATGTACTGCACAGTTTTCCATTTTATGTTATTTGCTACTTCACCTGTTACATGTAAACTGATGTGATGTCCTTCGAACACCGGTATAAAAAAAGCCATAAATAAAATAAATAAGTAAAGATAGTTACATCAATATTAAAACAAAATAAAGAAAAAATTAAATTATTAAAGCTTAAAATTGATAACAAAAGTAAAATTTCATTTAAGATAAGACAACATGATAAGATAAAATAAAATAAAATATACCTCATTCAAAATTTCAGTATTCCTACCAGTACACCTGCCAAAGTAAAGTGCCAAAGTAAAAGGTAAAAAACTGCCTAGTTCTATGCATTGCTCTCAAAGGCCTGCTTAAAAAGTCAGGTCTTTAATTATTTCTTTCTTAAAAACAGAAAAGTTTCTTTGCAACCTTATAGGGTCATTTATCAAAATGCTATAAGGCGTTTTTGCATCTTTTATACATGTGAAAATGCCTTTCCCTCATGCGAACACCATAACATATGGTGCAATGCAAATCTGAAAAAGAGGAGGAGTTAGAGGTGGGCTTACTGGTTTGCAAAGCCCTATATATATGAGAGAGTACAAACTTAGAAGCTAAATACCACAAAGCCATGGTAAATAGCCCTGAAACTTTGTGGCTCCTATGGTATTTTTTCTCATGGTTAAATACCATGAGAAAAAGTATTGTGATGATAAACATCCCCAAACAACATGTGATGGCGGTCCCAGTACTGTGGGATTGTCATCACTTAAAGGGGCCAATGGCTCAGAGTAAGCATCCTTGAAAGTATTCAAAAAGGGTCTCCATAGACTCCCTTTCCACCACCTTTCCCTGTTGCCCCTGAAGGTGGCCTGTTGTAAAAAGATAAGAAAAATAAAAAATTTTATATTGATGTCAGGCCCCGCCCCCAACACCTAATCCCAACACTTCATCAAAACATCCAACACTGGAGGTTGGGACCCCCTACCCTCAGACACCCTCTTACTTACAAAAATAATTCTGCTGGCCTAGTGGGAGCCTGGAGTGTCCTTTATGCTCCTGGCCCAGCAACCACCATTTTTCAAAATGGTGATGCCCAACCTTTGCCCCCATCAGATTTTTTTTTCAATTAAATCTTTATTAAATGTAAATAATTTATAACAATAAAAATAAAGAATATCATGCCAAAGCAAATAGAAAAAATAAAAGAAAATAACAACAAAGGTAATTACAAACACAATTTCCATAATCCACTCCCCATAAAAATGAGGAGCACACATTTAAGGAAATAAAATATATATAAAAAAATATAATGGAGCTGTTGTGTTTGTGGCATTGTGGACCCTTGGTCGCAATGGAGATGACTCCGCCCACAGGGAGGGGCCCCATGGGGAACCACTGCAATAGGCTGAACTCAGATAGCAGACACAGTATGGATAGAGGCTTTATTGTACTGCTGTAGATAGATGGTGAAAGCAGGAAGGTAAGGCACTGATCCACGAAGTGCCAGTACGTTCAACAGGCCCAGAAGTGTAATCTCACCCAGATGTTCACGATAGGCGGGAGCCCGCAGTGCGGGTAACGCTACGGTTGGTGGGTGGAGCTGGAGCACCCAATCGTAGAGGTACTCACGGAATGAAGGTGTCTTCCTAATGTTAGAATCGTGGGACCGTAGGTCCATGGTGCAGGATGTAATGGTTGGTAGTCCCTCGAGGAGCGAGTACTCGATAGTCCGATATCCTGAAATGTAGAGAGAGTGAAAGACCCCCGAGGAGCAGTTGTCTTAGTTAGTGAGGACCCCGAACGGTAGTTGGAAGTTAGAGACCCCCGAGGAGCGAGTGTCTAGAGCTTCTGCAGGAGCGAGGCCCTTGGAGTGATAGTGGCATCTAAGCGTGCAGCTTAGAGCGGTCAGAGTAGCTAAACTGAAGTCCTTGCTAACTCAAGGTGGTAGAGGAAGCGGAGGCTTGTTGTACCCGGAGGTACTGACGTCATGCGGTGGGGCTGCCCTCGAGGTTCCCACCATGACATGTATTTGAGCATAAGAGATGTGCGCGCTCGCGCCCTAGGAGGCCACGGGAGTAAGCATGGCGGACTGGGACACCCATGCTAGTTTGGAAACACCGAGACCCTCGGCCCTCAGCACCAGAGGCAGCCATCTGGCCCAAGGAGAGTGAAAGAGGAGAGAAAGAGGTAAGGCAGAGAGGTCGCAGCCATCTGCGACCAATGGTCGAAACAGTACCCCCCTTCAAAGGGCCACCTCCAAGACCTCTTCCAGGTGGTCTAGGCTTGCGTGGGTGTGCCAGGTGGAATTGATGTACCATCTCTTTTTCTGTAATATTGGCCAGTGGTTCACAGAAGTTTTCCTCTGGGCCGTAGTTCTTCCACGAGATGAGATACTCCCATGTCTTGCCTCTTTTATGTACATCAATGATGTTATCTATGGTATATTCAATAGAGATGTGAATCGTGTGCCCGATCGTCTTAACGATCGGGTTCGGCTAGAGGGGGGAAAAATCTGATCGTGGGTGATGTGGGTGATGTGAATCGGAATTGGTTCCGATTCACATCGTTATATTTTCTTTTAGTGAGGCCCGACCCTTTAAAATTAACCCCTTACCTTCCCCCCCCCTCCCGAACCCCCCCCCCCCCAAAGCTTTTTACGAGTACCTGGTGGTCCATGGGAGCGCGGGGACCGATCTCCCGCTCTCGGTCCATCGGCGCCATTTTGGCTGCCACTCAAAAATGGCGCCGATGGTCCGATAAAAACCCCCCCCACCCGACCCTTTAAAAATGACCTCTTAGCTTCCCCCACCCTCCTGAGCCCCCCAAAACATTTTAAATTTACCTGGTGGTCTAGTGGTGGTCCCGGGAGCGATCTCCCGTTCTCGGGCCGTCGGCTGCCACTCATAAAGATGGCACTGATGGCCCTTTGCCCTTCCCATGTGACAGGGTATCCGTGCCATTGGCCGGCTCCTGTCACATGGTAGGAGCACTGGATGGCCGGCGCCATCTTTAAAGATGGCAGCGGCCATCTTTAAATACGGCGGCAGCCATATTTAAAGATGGCGCCAGCCAGCCAGTGCTCCTACCATGTGACAGGGGCCGGCCAATGGCATGGATACCCTGTCATATGGTAAGGGCAAAGGGCCATCGGCGCCATCTTTATGAGTGGCAGCTGACGGCCTGAGAACGGGAGATTGCTCCCGGGACCACCACTAGACCACCAGGTAATTTAAAAATGTTTTGGGGGGATCGGGAGGGTGGGGAAAGCTAAGGGGTCGTTTTTAAAGGGTCGGGTGGGTTTTTTTTTTTATCGGGCTATCGGTGCCATTTTTGAGTGGCAGCCAAAATGGCGACGATGGACCGAGAGCGGGAGATCGGTTCCCGCGCTCCCACTGGACCACCAGGTACTCGTAAAAAGCTTGGGGGGGGGGTTCGGGAGGGTGGGGGAAGGTAAGGGATTCATTTTATAGGGTCGGGGTGGGTTTAGGGGTTTTTTTGGTGTGCCGGTTTTCCCCGCCCTCCCCCCTCCCCCGATTTACGATTTTTCACGATAAATCGGGGGGATTTCTATTGTAATGCGACTCAACGATTTTTGATGATTTAAAATATATCTGACGATTGTTTTAAATCGTCAAAAACCGATTCACATCCCTAATATTCAATGTCATCTTCTGTATCCTGGCTAGTAGGCTCTGGGTCTTTTCTGGAGAACTCGGAGAGTATCACTGGCTTTAGTAGAGATACATGAAATGCATTGTGTATCTTCATTGATGGAGGCAGTTTGAGACTGTATGTTAGATTTCCTAATCGCTGAAGGATGGCGAAGGGTCCCAGAAAACAAGGTGCAAATCTTGCAGAAGAAAGCTTAAATTGAAGGTACTTGCTGCTTAACCAAACCTTGTATCCAGGCTGAAAATGGGGTTTCTTTTGATGATGAGCATCATAGGTTATCTTTGCCTTTTGTCCTGCTTTGAGGAGAAGCTCCTTCATCTATCTCTAAAGTTGGGATAATTCAACTACAGTAGCCTGGGCAGCAGAAGAGGCTACTGACAATGGAATTGGCTGCAGAGGTAATGGTTGTCTCCCGTAGACAAGCTGGAAAGGGGAAGACCCCGTTGAAGATGCAGGATGTGAATTGATGGCAAAATCTGCCCAAGGCAGTAATTCAGCCCAGTCATTCTGTCTAGAGTTGACGTAAGATCGCAGAAATTATTTCAGTTATCTATTCATCCTCTCAGTCTGACAGACTGAGGATGGTAGGCAGAGGTTAAGTCCTAGGCGATGTCAAATTTTTGACACAATGCTCTCCAAAACTTTGTAGTAAATGCACTTCCCTGTCAGATAGGATATGTTTAGGCATCCCATGAAGATGGAAGATGTGTTTAATGAAGAGTTTTGCTAACTCAGTAGCAGAGGCTAATCCTGGTAATGCTACAAAGTGTGCCATTATATAGAAACCGTCAACCGTAACCCATATGGTGTTATTGCTGCTGGATGATGGCAGGTCCACTATGAAATCGGTAGCGATATAGGTCCATGGTTCATCCGGTGATGATAGAGGCTGTAATAGGCCCCATGGATGCCCGGATGGTGGATTTTGCTTGGCACAGACAGCGTAGGAACCCATGTATGCTTGTACTTCCTTCTTCATGGTTGGCCACCAATAGTATCGTTGCAACATAGCTAGGGTATGACTCTGTCCTGGATGGCCTGCTAGACGGGAATCGTGTGCCCACTTCAACAGTTATTTTCTTAAACTTCTGGCCACTACCATCTTCCCGGCAGGTACCGTGTGGGTGGCTGTGAGGACCACTCTTTCGGGATCAATGATATGACGGGGTTCATCAGGCACATCCTGAGGTGAGAAGGATCGTGATAGCCTGAGTGTTCTTCTCTCCCGGTTGGTACTTCAGAAGGAAGTCGAATCTGTTGAAAAACAGAGACCATCTGGCTTGATGGTGGTTGAGTCATTGAGCATGTCGAAGGTACTCTAGAATCTTGTGATCCATGTGTATACCACTATTTGGTGTTGTGTGCCTTCTAGCCAAGAACGCAACTCTTCAAAAGCCAGCATGATTGCGAGAAGCTCCTTGTCTCCTATCCCATAATTTCTCTCAGCAGGTGAAAATTGCCTAGAAAAGAAGGAGCAAGGATGGAGCACATTGGATTCGCTGTACTGACATAGAACTACCTTCACACCAACGTCGAATGCGTAGACCTCCATGATGAAAGGACGGTGTGGGTCAGGGTGGAGGAGACACAGCTTCTTTTGAAAAGCCTCTTTAAGCGTCAGGAAGGCTGAGATGGCTTCTGGAGACCAATTGACCCTTCTTGGTCATAGCAGTTAGAGGGACTGTCATTGATGAGTAGTTTTTAATAAAGGATCGGTAGTAATTGGTGAATCCTAAGAAGTGTTGCAATGCCTTCAGGCCTGTGGGTTGAGGCCAGTCCCGTATACTCTCAAGTTTCTTGGGGTCCATTTGAAAACCATTCTTAGAAACAATGTATCCCAGGAAGGGTACAGCTTCTTTGTGAAATTCACACTTCTCAAGCTTTGCGTAAAGGTGGTACTCACGCAGGCATCTTAAGACTTTCTTAACATCCTCCTGATGACTTTGCAGATCTTGAGAAAAGATCAGTATATCATTGAGATATGCTACTACGCATTGATATAGTAAGTCCCGTAAGATGTTGTTCCTCATATTTTGAAAGACTGCAGGTGCGTTACTTAAACCGAAGGGCATGACGAGGAATTCAAAGTGTCCATCACGGGTGTTAAAAGCAGACTATCATTTGACTCCTTCTCGAATACACACCAAGTTGTAAGTTCCTTTTAGGTCTAATTTGGAGAATATTTTGGCTCCTTGGAGCCTATCAAACAGTTCTGATATCACTGGGCAACAATGAAAGTGTTACTGACCTAAAAAGGTCCTACTCTGTAGTATCTTGATGTGCTGAACACGAATTTGACCATGAAAAGTTTTTATTGGCTCTCGTTTTGAAGATATTTAATATAGTTCACTTTCTATGTTTAGTCATGTAAATTTATCCAGTAGGACTGTAAATAAGCCTAGAATGATGTAATATTGCATAATACCATCATGCACACATCATCCAGAGTTTATTACATAATTTTCTGATGCAATGCAGTTCTACTGCCATGCTGCTGCTGAGTAAGCTGACGTCAGCAGTGTACTATATGAAGCCCAGTCAGAAAGGGTGAGCATTTGAAATATTCATGCTGGCTGACTACTGCTGGACACTCCGCAGAGATGCTCCCGAACAGGTGTACAAGAGACAAGCAAAGAAATCTAAGACGTAGTCTATGACTTCATTTTTCAAATGGTATTAACCATAGGTCTCCTACTATTGGCATACAATTCAAGATGTAATTATATTATTGCATATTACAAAAAAACCAGAGCCAATTTTGCATTTTCACAGTCACATTCATGTTTAGCACCTGGAAATGTATAAGAATTGACTAATTTAATTTCAGTAACATGACTTTTGTGAAAATTTGTTGCCCAGTGTATTAAGGGCAGGGGGTACCTGTCCTTGATGGTGATCTCATTCAGACCCCTGTAATTGATTCAGGGGCGTACGGTGCCATCCTTTTTCCCTACAAAAAAGAAGCCTGCACCAGCAGGTGATTTGGAAGGTCTGATAAATCCCTTTTGTAGATTTTCTTGTATGTAGGTAGACATAGCTTTAGTCTCAGCTACTGAAAGAAGGTAAACTCTTCCTTTGGGAGGTTCTGAATTTGGCTTCAGATTTATGGCACAGTCAAACTCTCTGTGTGGCAGAAGAACATCAGCTGCTTGCTTTGAGAAAACATCCTGGAAGGAGGCATTTTGTGGAGGTAAGTGTTACTGCGGAGTTAGCAATCTGTCATGATCTGCTCCTCTAGTGGGGAGGAGTTAGCTATCTGTAGTGCTTATCCCACCAGGAGGGTGGAGTTAGTAATCTGTTAATGAACTGCTGTTGAATGCTCCTGTAAGTTTTAAATTCACTGGCAAATTCCGCTAGGGATCTGTTGCCTTGCTTTAAGTCCACCAAAACAAATCCAGCAACAGACATATGAGCAGGGTCATCAAAGACGGATTTAAACAAGTCCATAAATCCTTCAATGTCCTGCAAGATAGGGTCTTTGTGTTCCCACAAGGTAGAAGCCCACGACAAGGCCCTCCCATCCAAATAAGACAGAATGTAGCTGGTCTTGGAGAGACTTGTGGGAAACAATGAAGGTTGTAGAGTAAAGTGTAAGCTGCACTGGTTTAGGAAGCCTCGAGTCTTCTGGAGTTCTCCGGAAAATCAAACAGGCACCGCCAGTGGAACAGCTGATTTTAAAGTTATCTCTGGTAACTGGTTTTCTTGTATAAAAGCTGTGCTTTGTGCCTTCTGTGTATGAAGCTGGTGAAAGGCTGCAGTTTCTTCAGGGTTTCTTGCTGTTCTGAAAGGCGTTGAGCCAGGCCCTGTATAGCCTGCAAGGCAAAAAGGTGAGCCGGGTCCATGAGCTACAACCATCTAATACCTTGAGCTGAATCTCCAGAAGTACTGCTTCTCCAGTTCTTTTGTTGAAAGCAAAGTTCAATGAAGTTTAGGCTTCTCCAATTCTTTCTTGAAAGCTGGATTCAATTTTAGACTTCTCCAATACTTTCTCTTGAAAGCAGAATTCACTGAAGTTAGTGTTTCATATATTTTAGCCAGATTCACTGGAGTTAAATGTGTTCCATATATTTTAGCCGGATTCACTGGAGTTAGCAATCTGTTATTGCTCTGCTCTGCCAGAAGGAAGGAGTTAGCAATATGTCATGATCTGCTCCTCCAAAGGGGAGGAGTTAGCTATCTGTAGTGCTTATCCCACCAGGAGGGCAGAGTTAGTAATCTGTTAATGAACTGCTGTTGGATGCTCCTGTAAGGGAAGGAGGTAGCAATCTGATATGGATCAACTCCCCAAGGAAAAGGAGTTGTCAATCTGTTCGATAATGTTCCTCCGAGGAGAGGAGCTAGCAATAGATATATTGTAATTCGCTACTGAGATAGCAATCTATCATGCCTCCGTTACGGAGTAGCAATCTGTTATATATAGGCTGCTGGTAAGTCCCATAGAAAGAGGAGTTAGCTATATATATATATATATAATACTTCCGTAAGCGGTGTTAGTGATCTGTAGTGGTTGGCTCCCACAGAGTGACAGTAGTGTAAGGAATGACCACTTGGAGGAAATGGTGAATCCGTGGGCCGATGGCAGATGACAACGCCCCCAGGAGGAGATCCTGAGAGGAACCACCGGCTAGGCTGGAATATGAAATAAACACAAATAGTTCTTTATTAGGCTGAAAGCTGAACCACCACTGGTGGCAGTAGTGAGTCGATGTGTCTGGCAGGGCTGAAGTCCTTCTGATACTGGAATATAATCTCTAGGTTGCTGAGCTGTAGAGAGAGACTAGAAGTAGTGAGTAGACAGGGTATATTGGATACAAGATGGTACACTCACAATAGTAGATGTCTGCAATGGTCTCTATGCCACAGAGAGTCTTTAGTACATTCAGGAACAGGAGCTGTAGGCGAGCACTGGTTCCTATAAACAGTCTGTAATAAGAACTCACAATTGCTGTATATGAAATGGCTTCTAGAGTAGAAGAGAGTCTGTAAAGGATTCTAGGAACATGGGCCCTCGTGGAGCGAGTACCAGTTCCTATCTGTAATCTTGCCAATGTAACTCACGATCTCCGTACCTGCGATATCGTCTTGGATGGAAGAGAGTCTTCAGAGCTATAGGAATGTAGACCCTTGTGGAGTGAGTACTGATTCCTATGTACAATAGAACTCACTGTGTTCACGTCCGTGATCACTTCCAGGTAATGAGGAGTCTTCTGAGTATTCAGGGACGTAGGCCCTCGAGGAGCGAGTACCGGATCCCATCTTGGCAATCTGAAATCAAGAAGAGAGAGTGCAGCCCCCATGGAATGGGTACTCCTGGTAGGTTTGAAAAGGATGAGCAGTGGAGAAGGATTCCCCTGGCTGACTCGGATCGTTGTTGCAAGTAGCGCGGACTGCCGAAGCAAGTCCTGTTGGAGTTCCTTGCTAACTTGTTAGAGGTTAGCAAACAAAGACCTTTTAAAGTGAAAATGGATGACATCACTACGGGGGGACGCCCCCGAGGTTCGCGCCCTTGCTGGCACAAAATCTGGAGCGCGCGCGTGCGCCCTTACGTCATCAGGAACATGGCGGATCTGTAGCGTCAAGCCAGCCTGGAGACACCGGGACCAAGGGGCAGGGAGAAGCCGCGGCTGCATCTGTCCGTCAGAGCCGAAGGGATTTGCTCCCAAGGTAGAGAGGGTGGAGCCAGGGGCGAGAAGAGGCATGAACGCAACAGTTAGCCAGGTAATGATGGGGTAGTGGGCATACAGATGAGTGTTGAAACTTCAGCAAGACACTGACCATGACAGTCTGGTCCCTACCGGGACAGTTCCAAGGTAGCCCAATTAAATTGTGGCATATGTTCTTGAAGCCACGGCATCCCCAATACCACCGGATGCATGGCTTTTTCCAATACTAAAAAAGAAATAGATTCTGAGTGTAGAGCTCCAGTACACAGGCTGGTGGCCTGGGTGGTCAATGAAACTTCACCAGGAAGTGGTTCTCCATGGATAGATGATAATAGCAGAGGCTTAGCTATTGGTGTGGTAGGAATCCATAGATGTTCAACCAAGCGCTTCAAAATAAAATAACCTCCAGCGCCGGAGTTAATGAGAGTGAGAGTCTGAAATTCGAGACCTCCGCAAAGCAGAGATACTGGTAATGATAATGGAGGAGTAGGAGAGGTGAGACCCAGGAGAAGTCCTCCTGAAGATCCCAGGCCCATCAGTTTACCGGACAAATGGGACAGGTTTGGATGGCGTGACCTGATTGGCCACAGTATATGCACAACCCCATGCACTTGTGATAATGTCTCTCCCTAGAGGTCAAATGGCTTCGGCCTAGTTGCATAGGCTCTTCCTCCTCTAGGGGTGCAGACAGTAAGCTGGAAGCAACAGGCACAGGTTTAGGACGGTTGGCCTCTACTTTAGACTTTCCTGAGTACGATCGCGGATACGGCGGTCAATTCTCCCCGCCAGTTCCATCAGGGACTCAAGGGTATCAGGCAAATCACGAGCCACTAATTCGTCCTTGAGACCCTCCATGAATATGACACGTAAGCATCCAGTGTCCCAATATAGTTCAGATGCTAGAGTCTTAAATTCAATAGCAAAGTCTGTAAGTGGCTTGTTACCTTGCTGAAGGTTGAGCAAGGCTTATCCAGCGATGGTCTGGCGAGTCATGTCATCAAACACAGACTTAAAAAGTTTTAGAAATCCTGGTAAGTCGTTCAGGATAGGATCTTCACGTTCCCATAACGGTGAAGCCCAGGCCAGGGCTCGTCCTTCAAGAAATGACAGGATGTAGGTGGTCTTTGAAGCTTCAGTGGGAAAGAAGGTAGGCTGTAATGGAAAATGCATGCTGCATTGATTAACAAACCCTCTGCACCTCTTGGCTTCACCCGTAAAGCGGTTAGGTGTAGATAAAGATACAGTGGTCTTAAGGGTTACCACTGGTGACAGCAATTCCTTCACAGGAGGATCTGAAGAGTTCAGTTGAGCGTGTAACTGATTGAAGGCAGTAGCTAGGCTCTCCAAAGACTTTTGTTGTTCCGTGATCCTCAGGGCTAGGCCAGGGATGACCTGCAGGGCTGCGAGCTGAGCCGAGTCCATGGAGTTAGCAATCTGTGGTGTTTGTGGCATCGTGTACCCTTGGTCGCAATGGAGATGACTCCGCCTATGGGGAGGGCCCGGTGGGGAACCACTGTGATAGGCTGAACTCAGATAATGGACACAGAATGGAAAGAGGCTTTATTGTACTGCTGTAGATAGATAGTGAAAGCAGGAAGGTAAGGCACTGATCCACGAAGAGCCAGTACATTCAACAGGCTCAGAAGTGTAGTCTCACCCAGATGTTCATTATAGGCGGGAGCCCGCAGTGTGGGTAATAGGGGTGTGCATTCGGTTCCTACGTATTGGCAATCTGCAAAGGATGCGGCCATATTCGTTGTATTCGTGGGGAAGCAAAACGTATCGCGATTCCCTACGAATACACAAATCTTCGCCGAATTATTCGGCCGCCTAAAGAAACCAATTTAAACAAACCCCCCCACCCTCCTGACCCCCCAAGACTTACCAAAACTCCCTGGTGGTCCAGCGGGGGGTCTGGGAGCCATCCCCTGCATTCACACGCTCGGTGCTGGTTTCAAAATGGCACCGATAGCCTTTGACCTACTATGTCACAGGGGCTACCGGTGCCATTGGTCAGCCCCTGACACATGGTAGGAGTGCCGATGGCCATGTGACAGGGGCTGACCAATGGCACCGGTAGCCCCTGTGACATAGTAGGTCAAAGGCTATCGGTGCCATTTTGAAACCAGCACCGAGCGTGTGAATGCAGGGGATGGCTCCCAGACCCCCCGCTGGACCACCAGGGAGTTTTGGTAAGTCTTGGGGGGTCAGGAGGGTGGGGGGTTGTAGTTAATTTAATTTTAGCGGGGGAACGAATTGAAATGGATGTATTAACGGATTGGGGCGCCATACAGCCAAATGCAACGTATCCGCCCCCGACAAATCCGAATCCCGAATGCAACATATGGCGTCCCTCTGCACATCCCTAGCGGGTAACACGCACTGGATCGTAGAGGTGCACACGGAATGAAGGCATCTTCCTGATGGTAGAATCATGGGACCCAAGGTCTGTAGTGCAGGATATAATGGTTGGTAGGCCCTCGAGGAGCGAGTACCCGATAGTCCGATATCCTGAAATGTAGAGAGCGAGAAAGACCCCCGAGGAGCGGTTGTCTTAGTGAGGACCCCGAAGGGTAGTTGGAAGCGAGAGACCCCCGAGGAGCGGGTGTCTAGAGCTTCTGCACGAGTGAGGCCCTTGGAGTGATAGTGGCGTCTAAGCATGCAGCTTAGAGCAGTCAAAGTAGCTAAACTGAAGTCCTTGCTAACTCAAGGTGGTAGTGGAAGCGGAGGCTTGTTATACCTGGAGGTACTGACGTCATGCGGTGAGGCTGCCCCCGAGGTTCCCAACATGATGTGTATTTGAGAGTAAGAGATGTCAGCGCTCGCGCCCTAGGAGGCCACGGGAGTGAGCATGGCGGACTGGGATGCCCATGCTAGTTTGGAAACGCCGAGACCCTCGGCACTCGGCACCAGAGGCAGCCATCTTGCCCAAGGAGAGTGAAAGAGGAGAGAAAGAGGTAAGGCAGAGCAGTCGCAACCGTCTGTGACCGACGGATGCAACAGGAGAGACAAAGAATCATTTTCTTAAATGTTCCCACACATAGGGGTAGATTTTAAAAGATGCACGTGTGCGGATATAAACATGCGCAGGGCTGTATGCATTGTGGACGGCATGTATTTTACAAAGTTCTCATACAAAGCGTTTTGACAGGATTTCGCCGATTTTACACAGACTTAACTGATTACCAGTGAATGAACGTATAGTGTTCAAGATAGGCATGATAGTCTATAAGCTCCGTGTGTCAAACTCTGCTTTCTGGTTTAATGCGTTGTTACGAATATATAGACCTGTAAGATGTTTGAGATCGTCTCAACTAAATCTGCTAGAGATTCCTTCAGTTCGTCATGCACAATTATTTAGTACCAGGGAGACTTCTTTTTCTATAGCAGCACCTATTCAATGGAATCTTATTCCTTTTGACCTTAGGTCTTTGGAAGACGTTAAAAAGTTTAAAATGTCATTCAAAGAATTTCTGCTTCATCGTGCGTATAATGATTAATAATGCGGTATGAATGAGTTTCAATCCGTTTGATAAAGTGAATATGATGGGCCATAAAGTGGATATTCTCTTGTTGGAAAACATGTTATGATGTCTAAAATATCAATTGTTGTTTGATAGTACTCGTATTATCATGATATGTATTTACCATTAATATTTGGTATTCTGTTATTTGGTCTCTGTGAAACCAAAATTTATTATTTGCATTTTGTCAATTTTGTTTTTATTATGATGTATATTATGTACATCGCCTAGGCCTTTTTAGTGTTAGGCGATTAATAAATTTTAATAAATGAAATGAAAAATAAGAGCTTGAACTATGCAAAATATGCTCATGTTTCGCCCGTGACTTGTGTGTATCCATTGTGCGCAGAGCGCATAATTGTGAAAATTGGGCATCCAAATTGCAGATGAAATTTAATATGGATAAGTGCAAGGTGATGCATGTAGGGAAAAATAGCCCATGCAATAGTTACACAATGTTAGGTTCCATATTAGGAGCTACCACCCAAGAAAGACATCTAGGCATCATAGTGGATAATAGAGATGTGAATCGGAACTGGAATCGGTTCCGATTCCTGGTTCGGGGACTATAGTGAAATCTTTTTCGTGCGGTCCGATCGGGTTTTTTTTTATCGGCTGCACCCGAGCCGATAAACAAAAAACCCACCCCGACCCTTTAAAACATATCCTTTAGCTTCCCCCACCCTCCCGACTCCCAAAAAACTTTTTCAAATTACCTGGTGGTCTAGTGGGGGTCCCGGGAACCATCTCCCACTCTCGGGCCGTTGGCTGCCACTAATAAAAATGGCGCCAATGGCCCTTTACCCTTACCATGTGAAAGGGTATCCGTGCCATTGGCCGTCCCCTGTCACATGGTTGGAGCACTGGATGGCCCGCGCCATTTTTAAAGATGGCGCCAGTTGTCCAGTGCTCCTAGCATGTGACAGGGGCTCCTACCTCCCTCCAGTCCAGCTCCGGGGTGTTCCCGGGGGTGTTCCCCGAAGGCCCTCCGCTCGTTATAGGCCTCATCCAGGCCTTTTCACGGTGGCACGTCTTTCTTGCTCCTAGTCCCGCCCCCTAGGTGCGCGCTCGCGCTGGGGCTGATCCTTTTAAAGGGACCAGTGTGGGAATATCCATCTCACTGATGTGATGATGTCAGACACCTTCCAGGTATTTAAACCCTGCTTGAACTCCCTTTCCTTGCCTTGCAATGAGGTTCCCTCTTAGAGGTTGGCTAGTTGCTATCTTCATCTTGTTCCTGAATCTTCCTGGCTCCTGACCTTGGCTTGGCTTCTGACTTTGACTTTGGATCGTCTTCCTGGTTCCTGACTTCGGCTCGTCCTTGGCTTCTGCTATCCGCTGCCTGCCCTGACCCTTGGTCTGATTCTACTTCTGGCAACTCTGCAGCCCACCTTGTTCTGGAGTTCTTCTTGACCTTCGTCCCCCGGAGACCACTCCTAAGTCCAAGCGGCTCGGGTCCTCACGGGATACTCCCAGGGGGACCACGGGCTTCCAGTGGTAAACTTCCTGTTGGTCTCTTGGCTCCGACTTCTTCCTTGCGCCTAAGTCCAAGCGGCTCGGGACCTCACGGGCTCCTCCCGGGGGGACCACAGGTTTCCAGTGGTGAAGACTCTCTCGGATCTCTGCTTCAAGTCCGCCTCCTGGCTACAACTCAGCTATGGAATTTCCTCCAGTGTTGCATCACCACCTTCTAGCCAGCCCAAGAGTCAATGAACGTAACACTGGGATTAAAAAAGGATTGGATAAGTTCTTGGAGGAGAAGTCCATTAACTGTTATTAAGTTGACTTTGAAAATAGCCACTGCTATTACTAGAATCAGTAACATGGAATAGACTTAGTTTTTGGGTTCTTGCCAGGTTCTTATGCCCTGGATTGGCCACTGTTGGAATAGATGCCAATCGTCTTATAAAATTCCTTTATTGAAGTGGAGACACAAAGGTAGCCCGACTCTGGCCGAGTTTCGCCGTATCAAGACGGCTGCCTCAGGGGCTTACGTGTTGGAAACAGGATGCTGGGCTTGATGGACCCTTGATGGACCCAGTATGGCATGTTCTTATGTTCTTATGGAATCAAATGGATTACAGGAGAGGGCCCAAGATGATGGACTAGGAGGACATGCAGGAAGAGCTCTGGATCACTTGTCTTTAATTTCTTTTATTTTTGCCTTTTCCATGATGGCTAAGTGCAAGAGTAGACATCGGGAGAACACCCCCCCCCCCCCCCACTGCTCCTCAAGCTTTAACTGTGTGACAGTTGATGATTCTTGAACACTTCCAGTCTGCTTGTCTTGACTCGGTATTGTGCTCTGTTATGGCTAGCAATGAGGGAGAAATGTGGTTGCCAGGAAATGAGGAAGATTTCTCACTGAGCCCCAATTTCAGAGTCCATCCTTTCCCTGCAGTCTTGTGACAGACACCATCAGTTGGTACTGAGCTTAAAGCCCCAAATGATGGCACAAGGAGGTTGTGATGCTGAGAATACATTTGCATATCACTGCATTGAGTTCTACAGATAGCCAGCATTCTTCGTTTGGCAGTGTTGGTGAGGTGCTGGAGCCAGGGGCTGCAGTGGAAGCCATGGCTGAGATCAATGAACCAGACAGACCTGTTATTGCTGTGTAATATCCTGCTGATAATGTCCTGTTCTCTTCGATTTCATCAGGGACTCCTAAACCTTCTCCTAGCACACTTGACAGTATTTGGGAGGTACTTTCTTCTGTGGAACAGTTTTTGATTTACCCTGCTGCATTTACTTCACTGCTAACAATCGGATTCAATCACACAAGGATCTTTTACAGTCCCATACATCACAGATTGAGACTTTGCAACAAAGAACCACTAGGTTGTTGTCAGTGCAAGTCTTTCTTGTTCAGAATAAAATTGTGGTAAATCAGAGGCTGGAAAATTTGTAAAATGGTGCAAGAAATCTGAATTTCTTGATTTTAAATTTCCTAGTGGTTTCCATGATCTCCCTTAAAGAATTTTTTAAATCTTACGAGAGATATTCTTAGAATACCTTGTACTGCTGTATGATCTATCTTGAAGGCTTACTACCTCCCTAGTGGAGGTCAGGCCAGTGATTTTAAGGTGTTGAAACAGGTGGATATGACAATGACAAAAGCAAGAAAGGTGTTTGGATAGTTAGGGAGAAGAATGACCAGTAGAAAAAACAGAGGTGATAATGCCGCTGTATAAGTCTCTGGTTAGACCTCATTTGGAATAGAGTTGTACCAATATAAAAAAATGTGTTTTTGTTTTTTGATTCATTTTCAGGAGTTTTTTTTCACACAAAATTCAGTTCATGGAATGTTTGATTCATTTCATTTGTGTGAAAAAAAAAAAGAATCAAACAAACAAAAAAAGAGGCCTCCTACTCCACCACCTATCCCTCCTACCCATCCAGAAAAATGATGGGTCTAGGATCCCCCCAGCCCCACTTACCCAGTCCATCGGGGATCCACTGGCGAGGCCTCAGCCTTGCATAGGCTAAGGCTGAAGCTCAGGCCTAGGCCCAATGTTGCAGCCTGGCCTGGATGCTAGGTCTTGACCCCGGGGCCTCGGGCCTGGATCCAGGCCCAGAGGCTGGGTCCCAACACCTGGGCCCTGGCCTAGGCCAGAGCCTGGGTCCACTCCCAACACCATGGCCCAGCCCAGAGTCTGGGTCCTGATGCCAGAGCCTTGGCCCAGACCCACACCTGATGCAAGGACGCAACGCCTAGGCCGAAACCCAATGCCTAAGCCTAAGCCTTGGCCTAGGCCAGGGCTGGGGCCCAGGTATGATGCCATGGCCCTGCCCAGAGGCCAGGTCCTGATGCCAGTGCCTTGACCTGAACCTAGGGTAGATACCGGGGCCCGAGTCTTGAGGTTGGAACTCAATGCCTGGGTCTCAGCCTATGCCAGAGTCAGAGCCCAGCCAGTGGATGGCCCACTTTGATGTATGCTATTTCTGACATCAGGTGTCTAATGTCGCTCTCCCAGCCCATCCTTTTCTTCAGGCCCAGCACTTCTGCATGTATTGGGAGTAACACGCATGGTTGGGCCCTTTCTAAAATGCGCTCGGTGCACGCGGGGTCCGGTCACGCATGTAATCCCCGGTATTTGCATGCACTGGCCTTTTAACATCAACTAGTATACTTCCAAGGACACTGCATTCCAGTTGACCGAAAGGTCAGAAATTTAGCAAAAATGCTTGACTCCAACCTATCCATGCAAACAACATATTTCAAAAATTGTAACTCTCTTTATTTTACAAACTTCGTCTATTCAAAATACTGACGCCATTACTTGAATCTCAGGATTTTTGACTAGTGTTACGGTCCCTGATACTGAACCACCTAGATTACTGTAACTCATTATATCTTAGACTCCTTATAATTGCAATGCAAGTCATTCAACATGCTGCAGCAAGGATTCTGACCAGTGTATGGCTCAGGGATCATAGTGTGCCTGTCCTGGGTTCCTTTTACTGGCTTCCAATTCCATATTCCAATTCCATATTCCAATTCAAGGTGTTAAGACTCATCCATAACCTACTTTACAAGGACTATCAAAGTTAAAAGTTACTTCATCTCCTTTAGATCCATGTCCATTTGCTTTCATCAAAGCATTTCCTCAATCGTCATTGGCTAAAATAAATCAATTGCTAAATAAGTCCCTGACAGTACTATCCCAATGCAATTAAAAAAAGCAACTGTGAGAATAAGGATAAGAATAAACCATTGACAGATCCTTCTAATTATAGGCCAGTGTCAAAATCTGCCTACGTTAGCCAAGGTTCTAGAAAAGTATGTCCTTGGTCAGCTTGAGGCATCTGTAAGTTCAGAGAAAAATTTACATAACAAACAGTATGTTTTTAGAAAAGGGAATAACACAGAAGGATTATTGATATATTTGATGGATACATTTCTAAGTAGTATGAAGAGAGATAAGACTGGTATCTTGGTACAGTTTGATGCATCCTCAGCCTTTGATTCAGTAAGACATGACATTTTGATTTCTCAACTGGAACATCTTGGTATCTCTGGAAAAGTGCTAAATTGGTTTTGTTCATATTTGAATTCCAGACAGTTTAGGATACAAATGCATTTGGATCACTCTAGTTGGTGACAAATAGAGTATGGGGTACCCCAAGGATCACCTCTATCCTCTGTATTTTTCAACATTAATATGGCACCATTAGGATTTGAATTGAAAAAACTGAATATGTGGGTTTTTTTTTTATATAGGCAAACAATGTACAGATTTATTTACTTAGTGAAGTCCCAGGAAAAATAGCATTACTGTCATTTAAAAGATTTATTACATTTATCAAAAAATGGTTAGGCCAAATGGTTTATTATTGAACACTGAGAAAACAAATGTCTTATGGGCTAGGCAAAAAAACATTTTCTCAGGTCAAATCTAGTTTTGTAATTGAGGGTAACCACATCTAAATTTTGTCTGAAATTCACAGCCTGAGAGAAGTATTAGACTCTTCTTTGTCAATGAAGCCACATGTTAGCTATGTATTACGTGCCCCGTTCTGCAAGTTAAAACTATTAAAACCAGTATGCCCCTTTTTGCCCAAGGGACTATTTAGGACAGTCTTCAGTCATTGGTCTTGAGTCACCTCAACTATAGTGCAACATTGCTGATGAGTCTGCTAAGAACAGTGTAGTTAGTATACAATGCTGCAACGTGGATTTGTTTGGATTTTCCTAAACTTAAGCATGTATCATCCATGCTCCAGCATCTACACTAGTAGTTACCAGTAAACCTTTTGGGCAAGGTTTTGTCTAATGGTTATGAAACATAAGTTGCTGTATACAGGGGTTGACAGTGACATGAATAAAATGCTGTCCTATTATACCCCAAGTAGAACTTTGCTTTCACAATCCATGGGTTTATTGAATGTACCATCAGTGGAAGAGGGTAGGTTATTTTGAACTTGATCTAAATCTTTTTCATTTGTCGCTCCAGCACAGTGGAATAATTTGGCAATTGAGCTGAGAGGAATGCAGGATGTGAAAGACTTCAGGAAGGGGGTAAAAACACAACTTTTTCAAGAAGCATATGATTTTAATGAGATGCATTAATTTTATGTATTGTTTATGTAATATATGGGTATTATTTGTAGATACTTATGTATTATGAATGTAGTTATGTGATCCACCCTCGACAAATTTTAAATTTGGAAGTTGTATAATGCATTTCTTAACAAACAAATAAATAAATAAATAAATATGGTTGAGCACAATTCTTTATATCTACAAACTTATCAGGCAACTAGATTCCTCCACCAAGAATCTCGAAGTCCCAGCTCCAAAATTGTCCAGACTGAACATTTCAAGAAACAGATTTTTTACAGTTGCTGGTCCATTTTTGTGGAACTCTATCCCAGATTTCCTGCCATCTGGTGATCCTTGCTCTAAGATGTTCATTGCTCTTAGATATTAAAAAATGCACAAGACTTTTCTCTTCTCCAAGGCCTTTAATTTTCCTTAGCAGTATCCAGAACAGTGAATTACTTTATTTTTCTGTTTTCATAATGTGTAATGTTATGTCTGTTTGCTCTTGTATTATGCATGTTTTTAATGATGTAAGCCACTTCGGGATAAATTGTAGAGCGTAGGTTACAAACTTTCTATAATAATAAATAAAATAAAATACAAAAATACTACAGAAACATGTATGTTCTCATATCTATGGCAAATGGCTTGGCACTAAAGTTCTGGTGCCTTAACAGCTCCCAAAAAGGAAAGGATAGAACATTCTTCTAAATGTCTAACTACTATTGGAGAAACCAAGTGAAAGGGAGATAATCAAGATTGCACCTCAAAATGTTCTCCACTCTGAACAATCACTCAGTTAACTTTTTAAGCACCATACTACAATTCCTGAAAGTGGAGGAAATACAAATTTCATCAGTTCAAAGAGAACAGCAAATCTAACACTTTAACTTTCCAGACACTGAACTGATTTTAGGCCATAAAGGTCTTTTTTACTGCCATTATTATGATTATTACTTCCCTGAACTGAGAATAAAATATGCAGGAGTCAGCTCAGCCACACCGTGTGACAGGTGAAATGAGGCATCAGCATGCCTGCTGACAGGGGCTGGAGTTTGTCACTCTGTCTCCCTCCAATCAGCTTAGCACGACTCAGTAGGATGCCAGGACTTGGTGCTCTTAAGACATCCCAAAAAGTGGAAGTACACTTTGTTTAATAGCCTTTCTCTGAGCCAAACAGATCATTTATATGCCATAAGTGCTTTTAATATGACATATTTATAGCATGCATTATTTAGAGTTGAGGTGGCTGGCAGTAGAGGGATCCAGGAGTCTGTAAGGCAGCACCCTGCTGAGCAGAGAGATAGCTCATTTTTGAATGTGCTGCTGCCGCTCCTGTGATTATCAGCATAATAAGCTTGTATATAATTTTTTTGCAGAATTAAACCTATAGCATTTGCTTCCATCAAGCATCATAAATTGCCCTTTAGAACTTAAAAGGCTGAGCTGATATATGGAGCATTCCCCCTCAGCGATTTCATTGCTTTTTTATATTTTTTTTAAAAAAAGAACAGTTGTTGTTATCACTTGTTGGGAGACACATCAGTTGATTATCCAGGGAGAGTTTATGAGACTGGATGTACCACACTTCTGCTTTTAGTTGGTGTCATTAATACACATAAGCTCTGCTTCTTTATTCTTTCTATATCAGGCTCCACAAGCAGCCATCACTGACAAATGGAGTTCACTCCGATGAGGGGAGCATTACTAGCAATGTACTACTGGGATCGGTCCTTGGGCTGGTTCTTTTGAACATTTTCGTGAGTGACATTCTGGAAGGATAGTTAGGAAATGTTTGTCTTTTTGCAGCAGGGTAAATAGCTAGGATGATGTGGAGAACATGGGGAGGGATCTAGCAGGGCTCAAGGAATGGTATGGGGTCTGGTAGCTATAATTTAATGTTAACAGGTGCAGAGTTATGCATTTGGGCTGCAAAGGCCCAGGGGAGATATGCAGTGTATGAAATAAGGTTCTTCTGGGCACAAAGGAAAAACAGGATCTGGGGATGGTCATATCTGATGAACTTAGACTGGACTTGTGGTTAGATGGACTAACAGCAAAGGCCAGAGAGATGCTTGTATGGACAGAAGAAAAATTTTAAAAGGTTTTTTTTTACCTGCTTGAAGAGGGTATTCATACCCCTGAAGATGCCTCCCTGGGCCCAAGCTGGCTGGGAAAAGGACTGCCATTGATTCTGCATCTAATCTGAGCTACTGGGCTGGGAGGCATCCAGCTGCTGCAGAAGTGCTGTCCTTGCTTCCCATGGCACGAAGAGAGCAACAGAGAAGGCAGCCATCAGCTGCTATGAAAGGAACTTTCCTGTCTCCTGCAGCACTCTGGAGGCTGGAGCAGGAGACTCTGCCATGGCAAAATGAGAAGCAGGGCCAGCAGCCATGGGAGCATGTTATTGCTTCCTGTGGTTCTCTCAGAGAAGGCATTGGTTAGATTATCCCCATCTGTACTTTGCACAATCTGTTTTTAAGTTTTTATGGATTGTTTTTAGACCATAGTTCTTAGTTTTAAGTTATTTATCTATATCATCATTTGTTTAATGTATAGAATATTAGTTTTTATTTTATTAGCAGTAATTTATTAGTGGTTTTTTTATTCATTGTTGAAGACCTGTATTTTTAAATTGATTCTTATGTTTTTATCATCTGTCATTATTTTACAGTTTATCAATTTCTATGTATTATTTTATATTGTCTGTAAACCATTGTGACGGCTTGCTCCAAACATCGGTATAATAAAGTCTAATAAAATAAATAAATAAATAAATAAGCTAAAGTGGCGGAAGCCTTGGCCAAGCTTCCACTGCATTGGAAAGATTTCAGCAGGGCCCACAGGACTTGCAGTGATGACATCACAGCTGCAACCCATAAAGGGGCCATGTCACAGTGCAGCACTACAGGGACAGGAAAAAGGGGAGAAAAAACAGAAGGAAATAAATTGAAATTGAAAGTAAGTAAACTAAAGCAGGGGAGGCCTGGTAGACAGCAAGCCCCTGCTTCTTGAACAAAGCCCCCAGGAGTGCATCAGGCAAGCAGAAAAATATGGATAGCAGCAAAGAGCTCAAGTAAAGCCCTGCTGCAGGGTGTACAATTTATAGGGAAAACTCCATAAGGCAGTATCAGTGCCACCCTGGTAAAATAACTTAAACCAAATGATTGGGCTAGATAGAGTGATGGAGTGTCTAGTATATGCCCCCACCACTTAAGAAAGGGTGATTGAGTACTTATTTATGGCCTCAAAAAGCCCCTGTGCCAGAGCTCCAGGTCATGCAGGAATCCAGTCTAAGTTTTACCCTGTGGATCACTGTCATACCTCCTGGGGTTACCAAAGCAACCCCAGAAGCATAAGAAATAGTCTTCTGGCTTTTTCTAGTGAGATAACCAGTGGAAGGACATGAAGGGTATAAAATAACCAGCTCCCTAGGGATTTTGGGACAGCATCACTATTTTATAGAAAGAGAGACATTAAATGAAGGTAATTAGCACCTGTGCCATGGAATTTATTTATTTATTAAACATCTTATTCTCGGCAATCCTCCAAAAAGTTTGTTCAGTGCGGATTACAATTTAGCAACCATAAAATCAACATGCCTAATTAAAAACACAAATAAATCACAGAATTACAGTATATGTTACTCATAGTTAGATCAATTACACAAAAGCTTCTTTTTAAAAAAACATGAACTTTTATACTCTTCCTAAAAACCTTCAAATCCTGGCCTCCTCTAGGTTAATTTGGCAATGCATTCCACAAAACTGGTGTTACAAATGATAATTAGAATGAGAAGGCTGGAACATGCAGGAATAAAGTATGTAACAACTTTTAAACTGGCACTATTTTTATGATGTCAGCAGAGCAAGGATATGATCTATGGAAAAAAATCTTTCACATGGAAAAATTAGGTAGAAGATGGGTGGTGCTGAATTAGATCAGAAGTGCTGTTCACCAGCTCTGCCACACTCCATAGAAATCTTGGTGGAGTCAGCTTGCACCAAAAAGGGGACAATCACATGGACTGGTTGTTGCGACTGTCGCTGCCCGACATCTCTACTACGCCCACCTTACCTCTTTGGCGACTCCCTCTTTGCCTGTTGGAAGTTTGGCTGCTGCGGCATCCTCCTGCCGTCCTCCTTCGGCATCCCCGGACCGGCTAGATGCTGCACACCGCCATGTTTCCTAAGAGCCTAAGGGCGTACGCACGGCGCGGCCCCGACTGAAGTATCAGCAGTGGCGCGAACATCAGGGGTGTCCCCCTGAGGTGACGACCTCCGCACCGGATATTTAAGGTCTCTGAAAACGCTAACTAATCGAGTTAGCAAAGGTTTACCTGACTAGGGTTACTCTAACTAAGCAACTCTGCCTCCACGGCCTTACGAGGGGTACCCGCTCCTCGGGGGCCTCGCTTTCTCTTTTGCTTTGCAGATAAGTCTGGAACCGGTACTCGCTCCTCGAGGGCCTTCGTTCCAGGACTTGCTTCTGAATACCACTTCTGCCAGGAAGTCATCGCTGCCTACAACATCAGTGAGTTACTCTCTCTCTCTCAGAGCGTTCCCTGGAACCAGGAACTCGCTCCTCGAGGGCCTACTCTTTCCAGCTCCTGGGCTGCTTCCAAAAATCTATTGTGTGAGTGCTACCATCAAGGTTCTGTTGCTGAACTCTGCATACCCTGCCTACTCACTATATTCAGTTTCTCTACAGCTCAGTTCTCCAGGATCACTATTCCAGTATCTGAGGGACTATAGCCCAGCCAGGCACTTCAACTCGCTACTGCCACTTCTGGTGGTTCAATATACTGTTTAATAAAAGAACTAGTGTGTGTCTGTCTCCATACTCTGAGCCTGACCGGTGGTCCCTCTCGGGATCTGCTCCCGGGGGCGTGGTCATCTGCTACCGGCCCAAGGATCCACCCACAACTACCTCAAACTGCAACAGATTGCTAACTCCATGGATCCGGCACAACTTAATGCCTTGCAGGCCATACTAGGCCTGGCCCAGCGCATTGTGGAGCAACAAGACGCCTTGGAGAAACTTACTTCAGTGTTTCATCAGAAACACTCAGAAGGTTCAAGGCACAGCTTCCAACCAAGAAGGTCAGTTACAGGAGGCAACTTTCAAAACTGCTGTACCACTGGCTAGAGATGTGAAACGGAACCGGAATCGGTTCGGATTCTGGTTCCGATTCACATGTGGGGTTTTTTTCATCGGGCCCGATTGTGGTTTTGTTTATCGGTTGCGCCCGAGCCGATAAACAAAAAACTCACCCCGAACCTTTAAAACTAATCCCTTTGCTCCCCCCACTCTCCCGACCCCCCAAAAAACATTTTACAGGTACCTGGTGGTCCAGTGGGGGTCCCGGGAGCGATCCCCCGCTGTTGGGCCGTCGGTTGCCACTAATCAAAATGGCACCGATGGTCTTTGCCCTTACCATGTGACAGGGTATCCATGCCATTGGCTGGCCCCTGTCACATGGAGGGAGCACTGGATGGCCGGTGCCACCAGGTACCTGTAAAAAGTTTTTTGGGGGGTCGGGAGGGTGGGGGAAGCAAAGGGATTAGTTTTAAAGGGTCAGGGTAGGTTTGGGGTTATTTTTGTGGGCCATTTTTCCCGCCCTCCCCCAAAACGATAAGAGAACCCCCACGATCAATATCATGAGGTTTTCCTTTCATTTCGGGGGAGCCCCTGATTTCTGACGATTTTGAAAATATTGACGATATTTTCAATCGTCCGAAGCCCGATTCACATCCCTACCACTGGCGGCTCCTATCCACTTTTCCGGTGACATTCAGAAGGCCCGGGGCTTCTTAAACCAGTGCTGCATGCACTTTGACTTATAACCATCTTTATTTCCTACGGCTCCTTCCAAGACCACCTACATCCTTTCATACCTGGATGGTAAGGCCTTATCTTGGGCATCTACCTTGTGGGAGCACAAGGACCCCATTTTGCAGGACATAGAAGGATTTATGGACTTGTTTAAATCCGTCTTCAATGACCCTGCTCGCACTGCTGTAGCCGGTTCTGCTTTGGTGGAATTGAAGCAAGGCAGCAGATTATTAGCTGAATTTGCATCGAGTTCAAAACTCTTGCGGAAGAACTTCGCTGGGACCCCAAATGTCTCAAGACACTCTTTTGCAGAGGCCTGGATACCCGTTTAAAGGACGAGCTGGCTGCTTGCGAAACACCTGACTTGCTGGACGAATTAGTAGCTTTGGCCACTCGGATTGATCACCGACTCTGGGACAAAGTGAAAGAACTCTGGCCTAAGGTATTACCTGGGTTGAAACAGGCTAGTTCTACATCCGCACCGCGGATGGTTCCAGTAATTCTTGCTGCTGATAAAGAGGGACCAATGCAACTTGGTCATGAACATTTGACTTCGAAAGAAAGAAGATGTTTAGAAATTTGTGATGTAAATTCCAAGTTTTTGAATTGTTATGGGATTATAATTTCAATTCATATAAAAAATTTAAATTTTTTTTTTTGTTTTTTTGGAGGTGGTGGCGGTTAATGATTATAACCAATTACATATTGGTGCGGAGTCACCTACACTATATATGAAACTTCCACCTTCTCCATCAAAATATTTTTTCAGTTCTTTTTAAAAGTTTTTCTGAAATTCAGCTCCACAGAGTGTAGGTCAACTGAGTAAGTTTGAATTTACATAAAATAGGGTCTTTAAACATTTATTGAAAAACACAATTCTGCAGCGACAGTGCAGCCCTAAGTTGCTCTTGATTTATTTTTTATTATATTGCATCGCTGTATACAGTGGTGATTTGGGTAGATTTATTTAACTCTGAAATTAGCCACTTAACCTATGTGGTTAACTCTGGCCATGTCTCACGGTTGTCCTAACGTTAGGTGGATATACTTATCTGGCTAATTTTCAGATAGCTGGGTATATTCAGCGGCACAGCTGTACCACTGAATATCCAGGTTAAGTTGGCCAGATAGTATATCTGGCTAACTTAACTAGCCACTCCATGGCTGAATGTGGACCCCATTATGAATAATAGTTGAAAACTTCTGTATAGCATGGATTGACTAAAAGAAAATCTTTGATAGCATCCCACACTCTTGGATAAAAAGTTCCCTTGAAATGAGAGCATCAAGATCACCATGAAAATGTGGCAGACTAACCTCCTTTTGAATTATGAAGATGGCTATTTTGTCATTCCTAAAATTAAGATCAATTGAGAAATTATATTAGAAAAGTGAATAGAAATATCTAGGAGCAGAGGAAGATGGAGAAATTTGGCATAAAGTACTGATAGAAAAGATCAGTAAAGAGTACTATAGGAGACTGAAGCTAATATTGAAAAGTGCTTTAATAGCACAGATTAAGATATACATACACTATTAATCAGCCTTCAATTCCTGCACTATCAAACAGCTTTGGAATAATAGACTGGCTCCGTATATAACTTGAACAATTTTATGTAATTACATAAAAGCTCCTCCACACACATCAAATAATCTATAAGAACCAGTGTATGCTGATACTGTATATCCCTAAAGCTGAAGGTGGTATGGGTCTCATTGAAATAATTTACATATAGGGGTAGATTTTATAACATGCGTGTGTGGCGCACACATGTACACCCAATTTTATAACTTGTGCATGCAGGCGCGTGCAAGTTATAAAATCAGAGGTCGGCACGTGCTGCCTTCCCCCATTCCCTCCCAGGCTGCTCCAAAAATGGAGCAGCTTGTGAGGGAACTTTCCTTCCCCCTAACCTGACCTTCCCACCCCTTCCCCTAACCTTCCCCCCGCCCCCAGCCCTACCTAAACCACCTCAAAAAATGTGTTTTACCTTTTGCACCTGCCTCCGGGTACCATGACTGGCTTGGTGTGATGGCAGTAGCAGTGGCTCCTAGTAGGAGCAGAGCAACACAGAGAGAAGAGTAACCATAAAACCCCTAAGGTATACCTTGAGAACTGAGGTAGAGAAAGAATGCTTTCAAAAGTCTGAAGAATAGTGCAGCAGGCAAGAAAAGTAATGAATGGCCAGGGCAAGACCAAGAGTTGGGAAGTACCATAAGGGAAGGGGATTTGGACAGAAGCTTGAAGACAGCTGGAGTGGGGGATGCCTGTATGAGTAGGAAGAATGTGAACATAAGAACAAAAGAAGTTACCATACTAGATCAGACCAAGGGTCCATCAAGCTCAGCATCCTGTTTCCAACAGTGGACATCTCAGGTAATGTGGACTCATTCTTCTATCAAACTATAAAGTTTGAGCCACGCATATGTTAGGTACACATGGCCAATACAGCAAAACTGTGAATGGCTCATTAAATTTGTTGTGGTTTTATTTGTTACTTGTTTAGCTATAATGATTGATTTTAAAGCTAAACCATGCTAAAGAGCACTTAACTTCAAGACATAGTGTGGGGGAATCACAAACAGCAAATAGGTATCAAAGACCCAAAGGCATACAGTATAAGGAGTCATAGACAGCCAAAAAGCATCAGTGTGGGAAATCAAAAAGCAGAAAGGAATCAAAGCCCCCAAGATGTACAATGTGGGGCATCACAAACAGCACAAGGGTTCAAAGCAGTGCAGGGAATCATAGACAGCATAAAGGCATACAGTGCAGGGAATCACAGTCAGCATAAAGGCATCAAAGACCCCAAGGTGTGCAGTGTGGGAAATCACAGATAGCACAAAGACATTAAAGCCACTAAGGAAAACAGTGTGGGGTATCACAAACAGCACAAAGGTATTCTAAACTTCAAAGATGTGGAATGCATAAAGGTGTCTAAACCTCCAAGGTATAGAGTGCATGGAAACACACACAGCATAAAGATATCTAAACCATCAAGATATGGAGTGCTGTGAATTTTAAACAGCATGAAAGTGTCTAAACCACATAGGTGTGGACTGTGTTCAATCACAAAAAGGACAAAGGTCTATAAACTATAAAGATGTGGAGTGTGGAGGCCTTGACAGTGTTACATTCTGTGTGCCTTGAACTAGAAATGGGCCCTTAGGTCGTGGTGAATGAAGACTCCACCCACAGGGAGGAGCCCTGTGGGCCTTCCCAAAACAGGCAAGATCTCAGCAGTGATGGACAACAGAGGAATAACTTTATTATACAGTCGATGAGGATCCGAGGAGCGGATTAATAGAGTCTGTACTCAAGAGGGTGACCTGCAACTGGTCAGTCCAAGTAGAATCCTAGGCATGGACTAGTCCGAAGAATACCTTTTCTAGGCATAGCTTGTGCTGGCATCTCCAGTAGGGGTCTACAGTGCGAGGTAGGCTGGAAGGCGATGGAAAGCTGCACAAGACTGGAGGGATCTGGTAGTGGCCCGCAAGCAGGGTAACCTGGGGATCCGTGCCATAAAGGTAAATGAGCAGATTCTGCTCTCATGCCGGTATTGTGGAAGTAGATGGAAGACCAGGCACCAAGAAGGTCCGAACAAAAATAGCAAGGGTCATCTGAGGACGATGCAGGAACTCCCTGGAACAGAGAAGCAGAAAGTAAAGGCTCTCCGAGGAGTGGCTAGCCCTGAGTGCGGCAAGGCCCCCGAGGAGCAGGTACCTAGGTCACCCAGTATGATAGCGAGACGCAGTCCCAGTGTGGTGGAAATAGCAGGACCAGAATCCTTGCTAACTCGTAGTGCTAGAAGTCAGCTGAACTTAAGTATAGTAAGCGGATGACGTCATGCGGTGGGGATGCCGCCGAGGTTCATTGCATGATGCATTCAAGAAGGGGGCAGGCGCGCGCTTGCCTTAAGTAACCCCGGATGTAAGATGGCTGCCGGGAGCGCTCACGCTGTCCCGGGCACGCCATGAGGGTTGGCATGTGGAAGAAGAGGCTGCCATTCTCTCCAAACTTGGAACTGCACAGAGAAAGGAGGTGAGCAGCAAAGTTCGCAGCCGCCTGTGATCGACGGGCGCAAAAGACAGAAAGAGAATCATAATTTTTTTTTCAGGGGACAAAAACACCTTGTATAACCAACAAAAACAGGTTGGGAAAATTAGGCTGAAATCCAAATTGAAAACAACATGGAGACACCAAAAGTCCCCTTCTGGTATATTATAGGCATTACAGATAGGCATATTAACAACATAACTTCCAAGGTAGTGTATCAGCAGCTAATCAGATAGACATTAGACAGAGTTATAGCAAGACTACTAAGGTAAGTTTGCCCTTTTCTGAGCCCCTTTGTGAAACATTTGGGGGACTTTGGGGATTTCTGGCATGGGGATTATTGTTTCTTTGTTTTATGATTTGTGCGAGAGGTTTGAACATTGAGGTAGTGATAGGGAGAGGGACATAGGGGATTTGGGCAGTGATTATGAGTAGACATAAACAGGATAGAAGGGGTTGTTTGAGGGAGATGAAAACCGATTCTACACAGGGCTTAAGGGGTTCTAAGGAGGTGAAAGCAGTTTTATTGAATGCTAGATCATTGTGTAATAAAACTGCTCAGGTATGGGATTTAGTAACTGCTACTGCCAGTGAAGGAGTTTTTGTGACAGAAACATTGTTTTATGATTATGTAAATACACTCCTTCCTGGTCTCTGTCCTTTGGGCAATGAGATTTTTTTCTCAGAACCATTAAAGTAGTAGGGGGGAGGAGTGGCGGTTATAAGTAAAAGAAAGATTCATTGCTATCGTCAATTGAGATTAGACAATTTTGTGGGGTTGTGAATGTTTGCTGTTAGCTGTGGGACAAAGGAGATAAATAGGCTTATTATTGATTTATTCCCCTTCTAGTCCTAGTTTAGAACAGGTTGGAGAGTAAGTTGGATATATAGAAGAGGTAGTGCTGTGATTTAAAAGTTTAATAGTTTCAGGTGATATGAATATACATGTGAATGATGAAGTCTGTGGGAAAGATGTGATGTTATTGGACAGTTTAAATGCTTGGGATCTGTCACAACTGGTTTCCTTCAGTACCCATAGGAGGGGACATATGCTGGATGTTATTTTTGGGACTTGGAAAATTTTAATGGAGGGACATTTGCAGATATTGGGTGGGAAGGAGGTTGCTTGGACAGACCATACATTTATTTATTTTAAATTCTATATACTCACAGAAAGGGATGGAAGAGTTGATAAGAGAGGTGGGATCTCTAGAGGAAGAATAGATCAGGAAAGGTTTTACTCAGAGTTGGGTGGTGTTCAATGGGAGGAGGGAGAGGGTAATATGAAAGATTTAGTGGGTAATTGGAATTTGAAGATGCAAGAGGGGTTGAATCAGGTGGATCCAGTAAAGAATAGAAGTAGTAGAGTAAAACCAGCCTAGTTAATAACTTAACTGGTAAATTCAGAACTGAAAGATTTACAGAGGGAGGTAAGAAGGAAAGAGAGGAAATGGGTTAGAACTTGGGTGTGACATGATAAACTGGACTGGAGGAGTTGCTTGAATAAATACTCAGGCACAAGCCAACTATTTGGGTTGGGTAAAAAGAAGTACTATGAAGATAGAATAACTTCTTTGGGAAATAGCCTAAAGGAGATTTTTTGGGTTACACAGGAGATGAAGGAAATGATTGCATCCCTACTATGATCATTCCAGAAAGTTTAAGCTACCATAGTTTTGCTTGTCATTGGAGACAGAAGGTGGATGGATTACGTGATAGGATAGTTAATGAAGGGGGTTGTTGGGTCTGTTATTCTGGAGAGAGAACAGGTATTTAAGGGGGAAGGGACTGGGTTATTTGAGGAAGTGGGAGACTCTAATTGAGTAAAAGTTTAAGGGACGTAATCCTACTGCATTTTATATGGACCTTAGTTCTTTTTTGGTTTGGAATTTACCAGTTAAGTTATTAACTAGGCTGGTTTTAATTGTAAATGAATCCCTGAATAGGGGTATTTACCAAAAGCTGTTGAAAAAGTTTGTAATTTATCCCCTCCAGAAAAAGATAAAGGCTGATATGGAGGTGATGAGTAATTACCGTCTGGTAGCAAATGGCCTTTTTTAGCGAAAATTTTAGAAAAGGTGGTAACAGTTCAGTTGACTAGACATCTGAACGAACAGTGTGTGCTGGATGAGAGTCAATCAGGGTTTCACCTTGGTTACAGTATAGAAACTTTGCTGGTAGCATTGAATTAATTTATTTTATTTATTTATTTATAGACTTTTCTTTGCCGACATTCGTGAGGCACATCATTCCGGCTTACATTGAACTGAAAGGAGGAAAATACAATGAACAGATTAACATGTCATAGTTAAACGCAAATGGTGTAAGATATAAGCATCGTAAAAACATTCTGAGATTATATATAATAACATAAAAGAACTAAATAGCTATGGAGGAAAAAGGTTGAAAGAAAGAAAGAGAAACTTTGTACAAAACTAAGAAAACTTTATCTTTAACTATGAGAAAGTGGTACAGGAGTTATGAAGTGCAGCAATTTCCAGGGGGGGAGGGTAGGGGCACAGATGGACAAGGAGAAGAGCAAGGGGGGGAGGGGCACGGCAGGGGGGAGGAGGGGGGGAGGGCAGGTAGTGGAGATTCTTAGAAAGGTCCATTTAGAAAGGTCCATTTAGGAGAAGTCTACGTATTGGTTGAGTCGGGGTATGCCTGCTTGAAGAGCCATGTTTTGACTCCTTTTTTGAATTTGTTGAGTGATGGTTCTATTCGGAGGGAAGGGGGGAGGGAGTTCCAGAGGTAGGTGCTAGCTATGGAGAAAGCCCTTTCTCTGGTGAGGGACAGATGTGCAGCCTTCAGGGAAGGAATGTGTAGGGTAGTCTTCTTTTTTGAATGACATGACTGGGAAGAATTTAGATAGAGGAGAGATGATGAGTTTAGTTTTACTAGACCTTACCAATTCCTTTGACCAGGTAGATGACCAGATATTGATTGCTCATTGTAAAGATCTAGGTTTTTCAGATAGGGTCCTAGTTTGGCTCTCTTCTTTTTTTAGGGAGAGATTGTTATGTATTTATTTTATTTATTTATTTATTTATTTATTTATTTATTTATTTATTTAGAGGCTTTTATATACCGATGAACACTGGGAACATCTCATCGGTTCACAGTGAACAAAAAGTGCAGCTAAACAAGCTTTACAGAGAACAATGAACAATGCGTATAAAGTTGAACAATAAAGGGGAGGTAAAAAATACAGGGGGGCAAGAACAACTAGGGCGAACTGTAATTTGAACTGAGCGTGTTACAAAAAATAAAATGTGGGAACAATAAAAATTAAATACATTTAATTAAATAACGAAAGAATATGCATATAAGGGATGAGAGGGCAGAGGTTTATAGTTTAAATTGTGAAGTACCTCAAGGTTCCCCTTTATCCCTGTTACTTTTTAATTTCTTTTCACAGCCACTGGGGGTATTGATTCATAGCTTGGGATTTGGATTTCAAAGATATATTTATGCAGATGATGTCCAGATTATTTGCCCTTTAGGAAAGGACCGTTCTTGTATGGGGCACCTGAGAGTAATCTTCAATTAAGGGTGGGGAAGAAAGTATGTGATAATATTTATGAAATTTGGAAAGTGTGTATAACGATTCCTACTCGCGGTGCCTATCCCGCAAGAAGGCCTGTCCACCTACTTTTCTTCTGCCACGCCGCTGAATTCTCTCCTGTCCCGCGGCAGGAAGCCACTGAGACTGTCGCTCCTCCGTAGCCCGAATTGCCACGCTGCCGAACACCCAAGCGACCAGGAGGCCGCCGCTGCTGCTGTGCTGTTGCGGCCCGGACTGCCGCACCCGGGACCATCTTTCGCGGCAGGAAGCCGCAAGCCAGTCTACCTTACCGGCAGAGAGCCGCTGCAGCCTGACTAGTGGCCTGGAGCTGCCCTTGAGCTGACTTGTGGCAGGGAGCCGCAAGTCAGCCTGCCTTCAGTGGCAGGGAGCCGCCAACACCTACCTCGACCCTGCTCTGCGGCCTGGTGCCACCTCTGGGCTTTCCCTCGTGGCATGGATGCCGCCATCGGGCTCTCCCTGCTTCTGCTTGCCTCTCTAGGCACGTGGCCGCATCTCCTTACAATATTTAAAGGGCCATCGGCCAGATATGCCCCGGGCCCCACCTGATGACCTCATCCTGGGCGTCTTCTGGTTAGCCTTATAAAAGGGCTTCACCTTCAGTCTTGCTTTGCCTTGCATCGGAGTTCTTTGCTCCTGGAAGTCTCGCCTTCCAGTGCTCCATCAGGTCTTCATTTCTTCATTGGAGCTCCATGTCCTGTTTTGATTCCTGACTCTTCGTTGCTTGTCCTGATGTTCCGTGATCCTGTCCTAATGTCCGTGATCCAGTCTTCATGTTCCTGCGGTTCCGTGATCCAGTCCTGATGTTCCGTGATGATCCTGTCTTGATGTCCTGAGCACTTGGTTCCTCGTCGCCACCTTTCCTGGCATTCCATGTCATGGCACAGGCCTGCCTTCGCGTCCATAGCACAAGTCTCCGGAGGGTCATCCTGCCCGAAGCCAAGTCTCGTCTTGGTCCTGTCTCTTGAATCTTCCTGTTTGAAGCCAAGTCTTGTCTTGGTCCTCCCTCCTGAATCTCGTTCTGGCTCTCGGATTCCCTTGTGGCTGCTCCGTCCATGCCTAAGACTCTGTTTGAACCTGCTCCACTCCAGCATGGTCCGTGACCAGCCATTGATGGCTGTGTAGGGTGATTCTCGGTGCAGGCTTCTTCTGAATCTTCGCCATGTTCCAGCTTCAACTTCCACGTATCCGTCTGGAGTCTGCCTCACATCAAGCGTGGTCCGCAACCAGCCCCGTGGGTCCACCCTGTGGTAGGCTGTGTAGGGCATACTGCGTCATAGCCTCAACCTAATCCTCAATCCTGAGCCTTGATCCTGAACCTCCTCATTTTGAGTCCTCGTCTGAGTCTCCCTAGCGCTCAGAGTTCCAAGTTCCTCATCTGAATCTCTATGTTCCAAGTTCTTTGTCTGAGCCTTCCATGTTCCAAGGCCTTCGTCTGCCCATGTCCTCCATCCGGCCTGCCGCTTATTGCCGTTACCAAGCGGCAGGTCCGAAAGGGCTTGGAATGGTCAGAGGGCCATTCAAAGACCACCATTGCGTTGTTGGTTTTCCTGAAGCATGCAGGTCTGGTGGAGAGTTCGAACCTTCAGTTTCCACTCATGCTTGGACACTTCTCGCCTGCCTCGGTACCACCTTGGAGCACTCTGGGGTTGTGCCGTGGCCCAAGGACACACATTTCCCTCAAATGGGACGATTCTCCTAGCGCTCCCTAACACTGGGGGTGATTTATGATGATAGATGGTCCTTTGTACCACATGTTTCTGTGATGGTGAGGAAGATATTTTTAAAGCTGTGGCAATTGAGAAAAATAAGGAATAAAGTGAATGAGGGGGTGTATTGATGGGCGTTATAGGGAAGAACTTGCAAGACTTCAGTCGATGCAAAAAATGGCAGCCAGATTGATTTTTGGCTGCCCTAGATATATTCGTGCTAGGCTACTGTTGAGTGAGGGAGATAATTGTAACCCTAATGTATAAAGTCCATTATGGTAAGTGAGCAGGTTTTTGGAGAGAAAGGTTCAGAGATATGTTCCCTGGCAGCTGTTACATTCCTCAGGAGAGCCACTTTTTATGGTTGTAGGGATCAAGCAGGTCAAAAAAGAAGGGTCCAGGAAGAAGATGTTCTCAGAAGTGGGGCCCAAACTCTGGAACTCTGTTCCATTAGCTATTAGACTGGAGGCCAACTATTTGGATTTTAGAAAAAAGGAGAAATTGTGGCTGTTCCAATGTTTTAATTAGAGTAATCTTGTTGTAATTGCATTGTATTTGTTATTGTCTGTTATTGTTGTAAACTGCCTTGGTCAGCTTGCTGTTAGTGCAGTATAAAAGTGTAAAAAATAAATAAAATAAATAAGTACATACATAAGAACATAAGAACATGCCAGACTGGGCCAGACCAAGGGTCCATCAAGCCCAGCATCCTGTTTCCAACAGTGGCCAATCCAGGCCATAAGAACCTGGCAAGTACCCAAAAACTAAGTCTATTCCATGCTACTGTTGTCAGTAATAGCAGTGGCTATTTTCTAAGTCAACTTAATTAATACCAGGTAATGGACTTCTCCTCCAAGAACTTATAAAATCCTTTTTTAAACATAGCCACACTAACTGCACTAACCACATCCTCTGGCAACAAATTCCAGAGTTTAATTGTGTGTTGAGTGAAAAAGAACTTTCTCCGATTAGTTTTAAATGTGCCACATGCTAAATATCAGAGGCATAACAGGTAGTCAGAGCAGTAGCAGCAAGACCCCAAAGGTGGCATATCAGGGACTTGTCAGGGACTTGTCAGGGAATCAAAGTGGCAGTAAGATCCCTGAGATGGTATTTCTGGGGCATCACTGGTTGACATAATTGTAGCATCGAGATCCTTAAGGTATTAAATCTGGGCACTGGCAAGTAGGCTTGTGGCAGCAAGATACTCAAGGTGCTTTAATCATAGTGCCACTAACAAGGATATTCTGGAAACCAAAGCAAAGGCAGATTTAATTTCACAAAGACTGGCTTTTCCATCAACTGTGGCACCAGCCTTGAGGGTTCACTGGGCATGATGGTTGGTGGGGAAAAAAGTGCTGAGTCAACTTGGTTAGGTCTGGCTGGACTTCATACTTGTGTACCAAATATGCTAGCCCATTTGTGTCCATGTCTTCAATGGGCTCTGTGAGATAGTGTCACATAAATTTGTGCTGGGGTCTCCTTTATAGGGGTGGGCCAAAGGTCTCTCCTACCAGCTGCTTTAGATATGACAGGTTTCAGAAGAGATGATTATTTGCAGACAATGTGGCTTTGGTGTACTGGGATAGGAAAGGAAGTGCTGTCTGACAAGGTGCTGCTCCTGCATGAACTACTCTCTGAAATGGCCACTCTTTCTTGTGCTACATTTCCAATGTGTCTCTGCCTCTGGTATGCCTGATCACACATCTTAGTTACCAATATCTTCTTCATGAATGTGAAATACTGGGCCTGGAGGGTGAGGATCTTTTTCACTTATGGATCACAAAGTGTAGCAAGCATGTATGCATTTTGTTCTGTTAGAGGATTCATTCTGTCATGTACCTGCTACTGCAAGAAGTCCAAAAACTGCAAACCCTCTGCTACCATTCCTTCTTCTCATAGAAACACTCTAAATTTTCTTCCAGAATATTTACTATAGGGATGACTCCATCCAAGGTGGTTTTTCTATAACTCAGATCCTCTGTGGCATTCTTGAAGGGCTTTAGGATATTCATCAACTGCCTCATTGCTTCTGAATCATTATGCATCAAGGTGTGATCTATAGGGATGAGTATTCGTCTATGTTATGCCCGTCAGTCACAGACGGCTGCGACCACACTTACTTACATCCTGCACCATTCTCCAACCCTTCCCGGGTCTGCTCGTGGCACAGGCCAAGCTCCTCCGCTGCATTACCCATGGCTCCTCATGGTGGCCGAGATGACGACGCCACCCACGTCGTCTATGGGCCTTCCTAGGTGCGCACACGTGCCACCGGACCCTCCTTTGAAGCCTCTTCGACGGGAACCTCTGGGGCATCCCTGCTTGATGATGTCATCGACCAAGATACTTAAGCTCCACCTTCGCCCTCAGCTAGTGGACTTGGCAACAAGTTCCATACGTCTCTACTAGCTCCTGCTCCGTGTTCCTGTGGCTACGCTATTGGACTCTGTTGGACTTTGGACTCTGTCTGGTACCTGCTCCTCAGAGGCCAGTGGGTGCTCTCTACTGGGACCTAGTCTCCTGGCCTCCCCCGCTCCTCGGGCTGGCCCTGCGCTTCCTGAAGTCCTACTCTGCATGGCTCCCCGCTCTTCGGGGCTACCCCCTGGAACACCTTTACCACTCAGAGTTACTCTTGCACTTCCCCACTCCTCGGGGTTGTGCCGTCGTGCTGTGTTGGACTGTCAGAGCTTCCCCGCTCCTCGAGGCTGTGCCCTCATACTTTACAAGAGACTGTCAGCACCGTCCCGTTCCTCGGGGCAGTGCTCTCGTGCTACACTCCAACTGTCCACGCCTCCTCGCTCCTCGGGGTCACGCTTATGTGCTACTAAGACTGCCAGCATGTTCCCACTCCTCGGGGCTGTCTTTCTCCATCATACAGTGACTGTCTGTGCTCCCCGCTCCTCAGGTTTCAACATACATCATCACAGGAGACCTGACTTGGGCTTCCCTGCTCCACTGGGTGACCTACGTCACTATAGCAGCACCTCCCTCACTCCGCAGCTCCGCCCCTCGGGGGTGTCTCTCCAGTATACCTCCTGCATACCAGTCTTAAGCCTTCCCGCTCTGTGGCCTGCCTGGCGCCTTTCTCCTCAGGGGTCTCAGTCCAGGTATTATCTTCAGCCTGCTTGTCTACTGGGGAATTCCTCCTGACTCCTTGGGACCTCTCCACAGTCTTACCCAGAGCTCCCTGCCGTGCCTGACCTCGTCTCCCTATGGTGTGGGCCTGTGGGGCTCCTCCCCACAGGTAGTAACAACTGATACCTCAGGCCAAGGGTCCACATACCCAGAAACCTTAACAGTCTAATTCGTCCTGGTTTGGCCACTTTGAAAAACGCAGGGAATTTCCCCGAAATTTTGGGAAATTTCATTTTTCGGGGTTTTTTGGGGTTAGCGTGCACTAACTCCCCATTAGTGCACGCTAACCCGAAATTTGGGGCAGCCGAAAAAAAAAAGGCCCGAACCGCGGGAAACTGAAATTTCCCACGGTGGGCCGATAATGAAGGCCGTACCGAAATGTTCGGCCGAAGCACATCCTTAGTGATCTATACCTATTTGTTTCCAGAAACATATCATGAAGAGATGTCTGCCGTTCTACTAACCTCTGCAGTGTCATATAGTTGGAATTCCTGTGGGAGCAAACATCTTGAAACATCTGAATTCTTCGTGATTCTCATAGAAAAGTTGCCCTCCCATCATGCTTCAATGGAAATGTCCTGTTATTTTCCTGCATCTCTCTGTCAGTTGCTTCAGCAATAAATTCCCTTGGTCCTGGGGTCCCAAGCTCAGGGCATCCCTCTTTGCCAGATACAGTAAGTTTGCAAAGCAATGGATACCCTGAAAGCCTGAGGGAGCATTGAAAGCAAATGAAAATTGTGCAATTGGTTGAAGAGGATTGGTGGGTTTTGCTTTACTGGGTAATTTGGGGAGTAAATGAATCTTTAGTTTGTGAGCTTCATTAATAGGAAAAAGTAAGTAATTCTAAGTGTATTTACCTGATACAAAGTAAAGAAAGTTAGGTAATTCTCTTTTTCTAAACTGCTTTTTATTCAGCAAAGTGCATGTTACAATAACCAACATATACATGTCAATTCAAAATTTTGCAGTATAATGAAACTTAAACCAAAATCAGATAAAGCAAGAGATAGATAACAACCAACACATTTGCATTTTATATTAATTCCAAACCTAAATCAAGCTATATGCTCAACCTCCTTCCTTAATATCAAACCATTGCACGCCCACTTTAATGTTACAACACACCTACACACATTCTATCAATTAAACGGTTCTTTCTTTCTAACTCCCACGTAGATACCCACACATTTACCAGGCCATGGAAAAGGGTAACAGACACTCGACAACCATTAACAAACAGTTCATCACTGCAAATCTCACCTCTGACACAACTATGTCTTAGAAATTTAGGTAATTCTAAGCATGAGTACCTATTAAAAAAAAGAATGATAGGCAATTTGAAGTATGTGTGTGTGTGCCTGATAAAAAGAAAAGTAAGGTAGGTAATACAAATTGTCTTTCTTTCCCTCCCACTCACCCCTAAGCAGATTCTTTGATTTATAGACTCATCCCATTTAAGAGGACAAGAGTCATTTTCAAAAGAAAAATCAATCAGGGATTTATCTAAAACAAGGGAGTGACCCAGCCCTTATCAGTAGATTAATTGTCCCCATCAGATCTTTGCCAAATTAACATTAAATACACCACATAAATGTAAAGAACTTTAGTTTACATATCCCTACTCTCTTAGTAACCTAAATTATCTAAGAACACAACAATATTAAGGTACATACTGCAGTCAAGCAGTGATATTTTTTTTTTTTTTTATTTAAATTCTTTTACTATACCGATACTCAAGACGCGGTCTTATCATACCGGTTTACAATAGAACAGGGGAAACCAATTAACAACTATATAGAAGGTAAAAGTTACATCAAACAGGGAGCGAAAAACTTGGGAGATGGATGACAGGAAAGATATTTTAAAACGATATCAACTGAAGAGTGCTAATATAGTCATTGAAAAACCATGAAAACCAAAGACAGTGATACAAAATCAGCTAGATTAAGCTCTGCTGTGGGTTAAAATGATATCAACTGTGGGTTAAAACGATATCAACTGAAGAGTGCTAATATAGTCATTGAAAAACCATGAAAACCAAAGACAGCGATACAAAATCAGCTAGATTAAGCTCTGCTGTGGGTTAATCTTAGGTAATTATTCACAATTATTCAATTACACAATTATGGGGGTCTTCCAATGGAATGCCACATATATGATTATCTATAGTTGGTGATGGGTTGTATGTGTGTGCATAATGCAAAGCGTTTCTGGTTTTCAGAGCATGAATCCAATTTCTGAAACTAGAGTGCAGACATGGAGGAGCTGACAGAAAGGTAAAAAGAGGAGATCTTCAGGAACATAGTAGCCAAGTCTCATTTCCAGTCAAGCAGCCCCTGTGCTGCATTGGAAGAGCAAGGTCACCTGGATGGAGATCATCAACTTGGTATAGCAGGAAGTGATCCTGTAGCTAAGACCTGCTCTTCACATAGTAACATAGTAATGACGGCAGAAAAGGACCTGATGGCCCATCCAGGCCAGCAATTTTCTAAGGTAGTCTCTGCTGCTCTGTGCAGTTACCCCCAAGCCTTATGAGAAGGGTATTAATATTTACAATCAAAACCAAGCAACTGTCAAATCCATAACAAATTACTGCTGGCAACATTTTTACTGAGTGAGAAGCTTTCTAATTCAGACAATACTGCTTGACGTTCTTAGCTTTGGGACTTGGTCATAGAAGCCATGCTATGATTTTTCTCTTATTTCTGCATGTCAGTATCCCAGACCATAAAAATCAGGGCCCATGTTGGTTGATGTCTATACCCAGTTCCCCTTTCCCCCACTCATTGCCATTGAAGCGGGGAGCGATGTTGCAGTTGCGTGAAAAGCATCAAGTCTATTGACACCTTCTGTTAATGGTAGTAACTGTCACTCTGTGCAGGTTACCCCCATGCATTCTCTTCATTTCCATCCTCTAGCTTTTAGGGATCCACATTGTTTATCCCAAGTCTCTTTGAATTTGTTCACTGTTTTTTTCTTCACCACCTACTCTGGATGGGCATTCCAAGCATCCACCATCCTCTCTGTGAAGAAATATTTCCTGACTTTGGTTCTGAGTCATCCCCCCGGAGACCTTTAGATTTACTGTGTCCTTTCTGATGGAAAAGGTGTGAAGTTTGTGCATCATTAAAACCTTTCATGTATCTGAAGGTCTGTATCATATCTCCCTTGAACCTTCTCCCATTCAGAGTACACATATTTCGTAGGGATGTGCATTGGTTTAAAACATATGTACAGAACTCGACTGATAAGGCTGACTCATCTCATTTAGGGAACTTGGAATGAATCAGGGACCCCCAAATGAGATGAGCCTTATTTGTTGCATTTGCTATAAATGAATGCAATAGGTTTAGGCCTAGGTCTGAGGCCAGGGCTTCATCTAGAGGGTATAGGGTGAAGGCCAAAGCAGAGGCCACAGCCTAGGGCACAGGGCAATGCTGGGGTGTCACTGTACGCTGTTTGTGGCTCGGAGTAATGATGGGGCCTCAGCCGAGCCCCCCACCAAACAAATTTAACTGATCCATCAGGTATCAGTGGAAGTAGCAAGGCCATTTCCTGACACCTGGGCCTTGGCCTAGGCTAAAGCCTGGGCACCTGCCCAATGCAGCGGCCAAGTCTGGAGACTGGGTCATGAAGCCAGAGCCGCAACCTAGATTCAGACCAGATGTTGGTGCCCAGCTCAGAGGCCAGTTCCGACACCCAAGCCTCAACCTAGACAAGGACCTCAGCTCAGACCCAACACCATGGCCTAGTCTGGAGGCTGAGTCCTGACATCATTTCCTCTCCTGGACCCAGGCCCTACACCTGGACATGGCCCAGAGGAAGGGTCCCAATGCCTGCACCTGGGCCTAGGCCAGACCCAGACCCAGGCCCAGGCCTGATACCATGGCCTGGCCCAGAGGCCAGGTCCCAATGCCTGGATCTGGGCCTAGGCCAGACCCAGGCCCAGGCCTGATGCCATGACCTGGCCCAGAGGCTGGGTAACAATGATGGGACCTCAGCTCAGACCAGGGCCCAACTCCAGGGCCAGGCTTGGAGGTTGGGTCCTGATGCCTGTGTCTCAGTCTAGGGTCAGGCAAAAGACCTGAACCCATGCCTTGGAGCAGCTCCAATATGTTTGACATCTTCTTCTTCAAGTGACTCTGTCCACTGGGATTGCGCAGGAGTTAATCAACTCTGTCACATTCACCCAAGCAGATGGCACTATTTTGATATATGGCGATATAGGGCAATTCTGTACAACAAAATGCTGCTGTCCACTGGGTGAATTAACTCCAGTGTGTTCCCAGTGGATGGCGTAAGTTGAAAAAGAAAAGATGAGCATGTTGGATGTGTCGCAGCTGCTTTGAGGCCCAGGCATTGGGTCCTGTCCTCCAGGTCAGTTGCTAGTGTCGAGCTTGGGTTCAGGCCGAGGTCCTGGCATCAGGAACAGCCTCCAGACTGGGCACTTGTGTTGGGCCTGGGTCCAGGTTGAGACCAGTCATTGAGATTAGGCCTCTGGGCCAGGCCATTGCATTGGGCCTGGTCACAACTTCCAGCCTAGGCTGATGGCCGATGTCATAGCAACTTATTACAGCCTTGGCCTATGCAAAACTGAGGCCAAGACATTGGGACCCGGCCTCCAAGTTGGGTTGCTGCATCAGGACTCAGTCCAGGTCAAGGCTCAGGCATTGGGATCCGACCTCCAGGCCAAGTCATGGCATTTGGTCTGGTCACAGGCTCCAGCCTAGGCTGAGGCCGAGGTCATGGCAACTAACTGTAGCCTTAGCCTACACAAAACTGAAGTCAAGATGTTGGGACCCGGCATCCAAGCTGGATCCCAGCATCAGGACCCTGCCTGGGTTGAGGACCTAGCATTAGGACCTGGACTTCTGGCCAGGCCGCTGCATCAGCCTAAGCATGTGCACCAGCCTAGCAGAGGCATCAGCTTTGTATAGACCAAGATCGATGTCGTGGTGACATACCTTGCCTTCAGCCTGTTCAATGCCAAGGCTTCAGCCTGGGCCTAAGCCTTGCTGGTAGATACCCACTGGGCTGGGTAAGTGGGGGCTAGGGAGATCCTGACAGAGGCATTATTCTGGGTGGGTGGGAGGCCTTGAGTGGCCCATTTTTGGTTTTTTCTCCTTTTTTTTCATGTTTGATTAGTTTTTTTTAACACAAATTAATCAAATCAAATAGTCCACAAATCAAAATTCATGGAAAAAAACTTCCCAAAAAATGAACCGAAAAACAAAAATTATTATTTTTTTCTTGCATAACCCTAATATTTAAATCCTTCAGCCTCTCCTCCTAAGTCTTCCGATAGAGAGCTCACACCATTTTGGTCACCCTTCTCTGGACTACCTCCATCCTGTCTCTATCCTTTTTGAGATACGTCTCCAGAACTGAACATAGTACTCCAGATGAGGTTTCATCAAGAGCATGTACAAGGGCATTATCACTTCCATTTTCCTGTTAATTATACCACTCTATGCAGCCCAGCATTCTTCTGGCTTTAGCTATCGCCTTGTCACATTGCTTTGCCACCTTCAGATCACCAGCCACAATCACCCCAAGGTCCTTCTCCTGGTTTATGCATGATAGTCTTTCACCCTCCCCCCTCCCCCCAAATCATGTACAGCTCTTTTTTATTTCCACACCCCCGTTCACGACTCTGCACTTTTTGGCATTGAATCACAGTTGTCAAATCTTCAACCACTCTTCAATGTTTCCTAATTCACTTTAGAAGATCTTAGTATCATTCACAAAGGCAAAATTTTCCTTCTAATCCATCTGTAATGTCACTCATGAAGATATTGAACAGAACCGGACCCAAAACCAATCCTTGAGACACTCTAATTACCGGTAACACCATTTTCTCATCAGAGTGGGTTCCATTTACCATTACACATTGTTTCCTGTCAGTCAAGCAGTTAATAATCTACTCCACCACCTTGGCACTCACATCCAAGCTTCTCATTTTATTTACAAGCCTCCTATGTAGGAGCATATCAAACGCTTTGCTGAAATCCAAGTAAATCACATCAAGTATTCTTCCCTGATCCAGTTCTATCATCACCCAATCAAAAAAGTCAATCAGATTTGTCTGGCAAGACATTCCCCTAGTGAATCCATGCTGCCTCAGGTCCATAAACCCACCAGATTGCAATAGTTCGCTATCCTTTTTTTTTCCAGCAGAGTCTCCATTAATTTTTCCACCACTGAGGTGAGGCTAACCAGCCTGTGGTTTCTAGTAGGGATGTGCAGAGCAAAATTTTATGTTCATATTTTTTATGTCCGAAAGGGGGTCCCACTTGCGGCCAATATGGACATAAAAAAAAATCCAATGAGTTGGGTATATGTACATATGTGCAAAAAAAAATGTAAACCCCCTCACCCTCCTTAATCCCCCCCCCAGACTTACCACAACTCCCTGGTGATCGAGCGAGGAGTGAGGACGTCATTTCTGCAATCCTTGGCGAGAAGCATGTGACGTCGGCGGCACGTCGAGTGACGCGGCGTCACGTGATTCCCGGCTCGTTCCTGACCCCCCCAAGCTGGCCAAAAGTTCTTTTTGGGCCGAACGAGCCATCCGGCGCGAACGAGCCGGGAATCACGTGACGCCGGCGTCACTCGACGTGCCGCCGACGTCACATGCTTCTCGCCAAGGATTGCAGAAATGGCGTCCTCACTCCTCGCTCCATCACCAGGGAGTTGTGGTAAGTCGGGGGGGGGGGGATTAAGGAGGGTGAGGGGGTTTATATTTTTATTTTGGCTCAACAATCGCGATTTCCCACATATCGAACATATCTATGTTCGATATGTGGGAAATCCGATCGTTTATGTCGAATCAATTTTTTAAGTAAAAAAAAAATATGAGTTGCGTTTTACTAATGCGGTCAATCCGAATGCACACCCCTAGTTTCTAGCCTCCTCTCTGCTACCAATCTTGTGGTAGCGGGACTACAATAGCTCTTCTCCAGTCACATGTTTCAAGGGATCTATTAAACAAGTCTTTTAGCAGGCCACCCAGATCTTCTCTGAGTTCCCTCAGTATTCTGGGATGTAACTTATCCATCCCCATGGCCTTGTTCACTTTCAGATTTCCTAGCCCTTTCCATACATTCTCTTCTGTAAACAGGGTTGCAGCTACTCCACTCCCATCCATAGTCTTGTCAAACATCAATGGTCTTTCTCCAGGGTCTTCTTCACTGAAGTGAAGTATTTGTTTAATATTTCTGCCATTTCTTCATCATTCCCCACACATTGCTCCTCTTTACCTTTCAGTTTCAATATACCACTAAAGGCCTCTTTCCTTTTTCTGATATATCTGGAAAATGTTTTATCCTTTGCTTTACCTTTTTGGCAATCCTTTCTTCAGCTTGTCCTTTTGCTTTCCTGATTTCTTTCTTTATCTCCCTCAGTTTAACCAGATATTCTTCCCTGTGTTCCTCTTTTTGGGATCCTTTATATTTCCTAAATGCTGTTCATTTTGCCTTTATTTTTTCAGCAACCTCCTATGAAAATCAGAATGGTTTCTTTCTCATCTTACTTTTGTTTACTTTTCTAACATATAGATTTGTTGTCTTTATAAAAACTTGTTTTAATTTAGCTACTGTTGTTCCACCTCATCCATTGTCTGTCTTCTAGTTATTCCTCCAGGAACATCCCCATTTCAACAAAGTCCGTATTTCTGAAATTCAAAACTTGGATTTTCGTGCAATTTTCTTATATCTTATTTGTGATATCAAACCATAATGTCAGATGATCACTGGTGCTCAGATGGGCACCTATTCGGGTATTAGAGACATTATCCCCATATTTGAGTACCAGGTTGGGTATCACACACTCATGCACGGGCTTCATTACCATTTGAATGGCATCCACTGTCTCTCTACTTCTTATAGATTCCACTGAAGTGATACTCCAATCTATATCCAGAAAATTAAAATCTTCAATAAGCAGCACAGTACACTTCTCTCTTCTTTCCCACCTTTTGGATGTCTTCAACCAGATTTCTGCCCATCTCTTCTGTCTGAATTGGAGGCCTGTAGACCATACTGATGTAAATGGAAACACCATCTTCTTTTTTTAGGACAGCCCATAATGCTTCTTCCCTACTCCACATCTTTGCATTTCAGTTGCTTAGATATTGTTTTTGACATAAAGTGCCACTCCTCCTCCTTTTCTATCCTCTATATCCTTCCTTAATAAGTTATAGCTCACGATGGCCATATCCTAATTTTGAGACTCTGAACCATGTCTCTGTAACAGTAACAAATTCCAAATCCACTTCCACCATTAGATCTTTCAGGTATGGGATTGTATTTTTCAAACTTCAAGCATTTGTACTCATAGCTTTCCAGCTTCTCTCCCTCAGTTTGCTGCTATTCTTGGACATCTTATCTGCCCTATTCAGCAGAATTAGGTTGGTTTCTTCCCTCACAACTTGAAGGCGTCAGGGGTAACATTTCAATTTAGTTATACCATTCCTGTCCTCTAGTTTAAATGCTTTATGGGTTACAATATGCATTTTTCACTTAGGATCCTTTTTCCTGCCACAGACAGATGTAATTAAAAAAAAAACAACAACAAATTGAGTTGCAGGGACCCAATAGTCAAAAAACCTTAACTAATACTTATTAAATTAACAACATCCTTAAAAAAGGAAGGGATGATATCAGAGAAAATGGTTTAAGGATTTTAATCCATTTTTTCTTGTCTGCAAGGGGCTTCAATTGGTTTATTAACACCTCTAATTCAAATTACGTACCATCACAGTTCCCCAAAAATAATTTTTAACTCAAATTTTTATTCAAAAACAATTTTCTTTTTATCAGTTTCAAAATATGTATCTTATTAAAAATGTTTATATATCTATCAGCTATGGCAATTGAAAACAAATTAGCCTAGTCAATGCCAGTATTTTCTCTTAACCGCAAGAATTCAAAGAATTTAAAAAACTAGCCAGTTTTGTTTTTAATTCAATAATGTCTCCACCTTCACCTATAGTCTTTATCAAAAAATCACCAATTCACAAAGCTGTATTTTAACTTACAACTAGACCATAGCACTTATACTATAGAATTCTACTTTCTAAGGTACTGACATACCATTTAACTCAGAAATAAAACCAGCTTACTAAATAGTTAACAGTTGGTTAAAGTAATGGTTTTCAATGCAAAATTCAAGAATCACCGATTCCAATACTTGGCTTGAAAGTTGCGATAACTTGCTTGAAAATTAAACCGGGTTGCTTAAATAAAGGCTTTGCCCAATTCTAATTCAAGCTTCACCGACTCACTTCACGACCTCAGGATTCATCCAGTAATAAATAGATCCTTTTCATCTTGTACAAATTTCTCATACTTAACCTGCTTTAATTATGCAGAAAAAGAACCATAGAAATCTTAAATTCTTTGAACATTGATCATAATCTTGCTCAAGGCTAGAAGCTTTTATACGATTCAACAGCTCATCAACCTCATTTTGGATTGTGTTAGCAGAGGCTTTAGCTTAAACAATATTCAAAAGCATCAAATTTAATGAGCACTTATTTAATATTTAGTTCCATTTTTGCAAACAGTAGGATCTTCTACATATAAAAATGGCTCTTTATTTATCCTTAAACCACATGGTATCCATTGTGCTCTACAATACTCAATAAGGGGTAGATCTTTAAAAAATACACGATCGCGTACTTTTGTTCGCGCACCAGGCGTGAACAAAAGTACGCTGGATTTTATAAGTTACGCGCGTAGCTTATAAAATCCAGGGTTGGCGAGCACAAGGGGATGCACATTTGTGCAACCTGGGCTCGGCCTGCCTGTTCCCTCCGAGGCCGCTCCGATTTCGGAGCGGTCTCGGAGGGAACTTTTCTTCGCCCTCCCCCCACCTTCCCCTCCCTTCCCCTCCCTTCCCCTACCCAACCCACCCCCCCGGCCCTATCTAACCCCCCCCCCTACCTTTGTCGGGAAAGTTACGCCTGCTTTCAGCAGGCGTAACTTTGCGCGCGTCGGCCGGCAGCCCCGCTCCATCCTCCGGTCCCGGGGGCTGGTCCGGAGGCCTCGACCACGCCCCCGGGCTGATGCCATGCCCCCAGGCACGCCCCCGAAATGCCACGTTTCGGGAACGCCCCCGGACACGCCCCCTCCTGCCCCTTTTTGAAAGCCCAGGGACTTACGCACGTCCCAGGGCTTTACGCGCGCCGGCGGCCTATGCAAAATAGGCGCGCTGGCGCGCGAGGGCCCTGCGCGCGTAAATCTGGAAGGATTTACGCGCACGGGCCTTTTAAAATCCGCCCCTAAGTGTACTAGCATGTAAATCAGTTCTTATTAGTCGCTTATTCAACTATATGACTTTTGACTATTGGGTCCCTGAATTTTTTTTTTTTTTTATGAATTTTGGGAGGTGTTGCTCTTTTTGTGTTTTATAGTCAGATGTAAGCCATCTTTGACATACAGCCTTTTCCATACTCAGCCATAGCCCCCAATATATCCTAATCTTTCTTCCTTATACCAGGTTTTGAGCCATGCATTGAAGTTATCCTTATGGCTTAGCCTCTCCTTCCTTTTTCCTTGAACAGGTTACACTTCAGAAAAGGCAATAGTTTTTGCCATGTGCCTAATCTGCTCACACAGAGCCTGGATAATATCCCTCTGTATCACTTGGATGCAGTTACCAGCAAAGACATTGGTTCCCTGGTGGACAATAATGTCAACTTCAGAGTCCTTACTTTCTTCATTGATCTGTTTTGCATTTCTACCAGCTGAAGAACCCAGAAGGCATTTAACTATAGTGTTTGCCTTGAAAATATTTCTCAAATTAGTGCCTCTGATGATTGAGTCTCCCAATACTATGAGATTTTTCTTATGGTTTTTGGCTGTGTTATAGAATTTCTGTGTGCATTGGGTTTCTTCTTTCCTTTCAGATACCACTTCAGCCTCCATTGCTAGAGCTTCTTCATTTTCCAATAAAGAGAAGGCATTTTGTACTTGTGCCACTTGAGAGAATGTATGTCTCTGCATCACAGGTCTTATCCTACCAGAGCCCACTGTAATCCATTTATTCTTGGGTTTCTGGATGTTCTGTGTAAGTGGGGGAGGACATCTGGATTGCACAGTTGTGAAAAATGGATGTTTTTGGGACACAGGTCTTTTCCTACCTGAGCCCACTTAAATCTTTGGTGGTAGTGGGGGGAAAGTTGTATGAATGCTGTAAAGTGGGTGCGGCTTCCTTGGTAGTTGTTAATTACTTTTTTTGTTGTAGCTAATACAGCTTTAAGGGGAATAAATTCCTTTTTTATTGAAGAGAATTGTGAACAAATGGGGCAAGCCCTAAGTTTCTAGATAGTTTGCCTCAAGATAAAGGCATCACAGTTGTTACATTGAATAATAATTATTTTGTTCAATTGATTTGTTAGAAAACATCTTTAATATAATAAAGAATTAGCAAAGTATCTTCTTACCAATTACTGCAATTATCTTTACCAAAAAAATATTTTAGAAGATAAAGCTCTGGGGTGGGTAGGTAGAGGGTAGGGAGGGAGGGCTTAAGGTTGAGATTATCAGTAATCAAATCAGTAAACAAACTGTTGTGATAGACAAAATCCGGAAGTGGATCCTTAGGCCGACTGCCCGGCGGGAACAGTCGGGAGGCAGAACTCCCACTGGGCAACTGGAGCTTCACCTGGAAACCCGCGACTCCTCCAGAGGAGCTGTGAGAGCCCGGGTCGCTAGGTCTTAGGAGTCTTCGCCCTGGAAGTCCGAGGTCCCCCCAGGAGAAGCCCGTAGGGACCCGGACCGCTGGGACTTAGGCGAGGGTGAAGAAGCCCAGGAGTGAAGTACGGACCGGAGTCTAGGCAGATGGCAGGCAAGCAGGAATCGGAGTACGAACCGGAGTCAAGGCAGATGGCAGGCAAGCAGGAATCGGAGTACGAACCGGAGTCAAGGCAGGCAGAAGACAAGCTGGAATCGGAGTCACGAACCGGGGTCAAGGCAGGCAGAAGACAAGCTGGAATCGGAGTCACGAACCGGGATCAAGGCAGGCAGAAGACAAACTGGAATCGGAGTCACGAACCGGGATCAAGGCAGGCAGAAGACAAGCTGGAATCGGAGTCACGAACCGGGGTCAAGGCAGGCAGAAGACAAGCTGGAATCAGAGTGCAGGCAACAGGAATCAGGAACCGGGTAGCAGCAAGGCAACTAGTACTTCAAAGAAGGAACCTCGTTGCAAGGCAATTCGCAAAGCCCCGGGTCCCGGTTTAAATCCCTACCCGGCGTCTGACATCACGGGGGGCGTGTCAGCACATCCGGGTGCTGACAGCAGAAAAACCCTCCCGTCGCGCGCGCGCGTTCCCCCGAAGGGGAGGAGTCCCCCGCGACGGCCGGCGGCGTCTCCCACGAGGAGGAACTAGGCCCATGCTGCCCGCACGAGCTCCGAGCCCGCGGACCGCGGCCCAGACCCGGGACCTGAAGGGAAGGTAAGGGCTCGGACGCCCTCGTGGCGGCCGAGACCGCAACAGTACCCCCTCCCTTACGCCCTCTCCGCCGAGGGCCAAGTTTCCCAGGATTGTCCAAATGGAACTGAGTTAGCAGTGATTTGTCCAAGATGTTCCGAGCTGGTTCCCAGGAGTCCTCCTCGGGACCGCACCCCTCCCATGCCAGCAGGTACTCCCAGCGACGGGCGTGGAAGCGGACGTCCAGAACCTCCCGTACTTGATACGTATTTTCACCTGAAGAAGCAGAAGAAAGTGCATCCGAGGAGGGGTGATGGAAGCGTGAAAAAACCACCGGTTTCAGCAAGGAGACGTGAAAAACGTTATGTATGCGCAGGGTAGTGGGAAGACGAAGTCTATAAGATACTGCTCCTATACGTTCCGCAACTTGGAAAGGGCCGCAGTAACGGGGAACCAATTTGCGAGAACGATTGGGTAGGTGAAGATTCCGGGTGCTGAGCCAAACCTTGGTGCCTGGCAGGAAGACTGGTGCAGGACGTCGGTGGCGATTAGCAAACTGCTGAGACTTCTTCGCTGCGCTGGTTAGTCTGTGCTGAATACTCCTCCAGAGACGATGCACTTGACTTGCTGTGGTTAGTGCAGCTGGGGAAGGAACGGAAACTGGTACTGGTATTGGGGGCCGCGGGTGGCGACCAAACACAATCTGAAAAGGCGTTCGTCCCGTGATGGCATGGGTGTGGTTGTTGTAGGCGAACTCAGCCCAAGGCAGAAGAGAAACCCAGTTAGTCCCCTTCTCAGAAACAAAACTTCGGAGGAACGTCTTAAGAGTACGATTAGTGCGCTCCGTTTGACCATTGGTCTGTGGGTGGAAAGCCGTAGACAAATTCAGCTGTACCCCAAATTTCTTACAAAGGGCACGCCAGAAACGGGCCGTAAACTGTGGTCCTCTGTCAGATACGATACTCTGAGGTAGTCCATGAGCCCGGAAGATGTGTTGAGTAAACAAAAGCGCGAGCTCAGGTGCAGAGGGTAGTTTAGGCAGGGGCACCAAATGGATCATTTTAGAGAAACGGTCTACGGTTACCCAAATGACTGTATTACCTTCTGAGGATGGCAGATCCACCACAAAATCCGTGGCAATGTGGGACCACGGTTCCGCGGGAATAGGTAGTGGGTGCAGCAGGCCCCAGGACCGGCCATTCAAGGGTTTTTGCCGAGCACATACTGGACACGAATCCACATACAACCGGACATCCTGACGGATTTGAGGCCACCAGTAATAGCGATTTAGTAGATCGAGAGTCCTCGCTCTGCCAGCATGACCTCCTGAAAGGGAATCGTGGGCCCAGGCTAACGCCTTTCTTCGGTCCCTGCGGGAAACCACAACTCGACCTAGAGTAGAAACAGTGGAACTAGCCACCTGGATCTTAGCCGGGTCAATGATGTGTTGGGGACAATCTTCCTTTTCCTCCTGAATTTCATAACGGGAGAGTGCATCTGCCCGCACGTTCTTCGCGGCTGGCCGATATTTTAATATGAAATCAAAACGGTTAAAAAAGAGTGACCAACGTGCTTGTCTGGGATTCAATCGTTGGGCCTGGTTTAAGAACTCCAGATTCCTATGATCAGTGTAAATCGTGACCGGATGGAGAGAGCCCTCCAACCACTGTCTCCATTCTTCCAGTGCAAGTTTGACGGCCAGCAACTCCTTATCTCCTATGCCGTAATTACACTCAGCTGAAGAAAACTTTCTGGAGAAATAGGAGCAGGGTAGGAGATGTCCGGTAGTAGAAACTTGCGAAAGGACCGCTCCCACCGCAATATTCGAAGCGTCTACTTCAACAAAGAATGGCCGAGTGGGATCCGGGTGACGTAGACAAGTATCCTGGAGAAACGCCTTCTTTAACTGATCAAAAGCCTCGCAAGCTTCTTCAGGCCATAGACGGGTGTTAGCCCCCTTCCGAGTCAAAGCAGTTAAAGGTGCCACCAAATGAGAGTACTGGGGAATGAAGTGTCTATAGAAGTTAGCAAACCCCAAAAACCGCTGCAACGCTTTAAGCCCTTCAGGGCGGGGCCACTTCTTGATGGCGGACACCTTGCTGGGATCCATCCGGAAACCGGTAGAGGACACTATATACCCTAAGAAGGGTAACGACTCCCGCTCAAAGAGACATTTCTCAAATTTCGCATACAGGTGATGGTCCCGTAGGATCTGGAGGACTTGTCTCACATGTTGTCGATGGGAGGAAAGGTCTGGAGAATGTATTAGCACGTCGTCCAAATAGACTATTACACAGGAGTGTAGTAACTCTCGTAGAATCTCGTTCATTAAGTGCTGGAAGACGGCAGGGGCATTACACAGCCCAAAGGGCATTACTAAGTATTCGTAATGGCCGTCCCGGGTATTGAACGCCGTCTTCCATTCATCCCCGGGACGGATCCGGACCAAGTTGTATGCACCGCGCAGATCCAATTTGGTGAAAACTTGAGCCCCCTGGAGTCTGTCCAATAACTCTGGGATAAGAGGCAGCGGGTAGCGATTCTTCTTGGTGATGGCGTTGAGCCCACGGTAGTCTATGCACGGCCGTAAGGCTCCGTCCTTCTTTGCAACAAAAAAAAAACCAGCTCCTGCGGGAGACTTTGAAGGGCGGATGAAGCCCTTTGCCAGATTTTCGGTAATGTATTCCGACATAGCCCGAGTCTCAGGCTGAGACAAAGGGTATACTCGTCCCCGAGGAGGAGTAGAACCCGGGAGCAGTTCAATAGCACAGTCAAAAGGTCGGTGGTGTGGTAACAGTTCCGCTTTCTCTTTGGAGAAGACATCCATAAAATCCGCGTACGGGGCCGGTAACTCTGGTTCGATGAGTGCCAATGGAATCCGGTGGACTTTCTTTGCTTGGAGACAGGACTGGAAACAGTCGGGGCTCCACTGGGTGATCTGAAAGTCCTTCCAACGGATTACTGGAGAGTGCTTTTGGAGCCAGGGTAGACCAAGGACCATCGGATGTACAGCTTTCTCCAGAATCAGAAATGAAATTTCTTCGGTGTGCAATAACCCCGTCTGCAGAATAAGCGGGAAGGTCTCCGTGGAAATGCTCCCAGATAGAGGAGTACCCTGAATAGAGGTTACCCTCAAGGCAGGAGTCCTAGTTCGTGTAGAAAGAGACAACTGTTGCACGAGCTCCTTTGAAATGAAGTTGCCTCCAGCCCCGGAGTCGACCAAGGCTTGCGTGGGAAAAGAACCACCCGGGTATTCCAAAGTTACTGGTATGGTACATGGAGGAGCAGTGCTAAGGCAGCCTAGGGGACACTCCTCCCTTACCTCTAGGCGCGGGAGTTTTCCGCTCGTTCCTTGCATTGCGCAAGGTAGTGACCCTTACCGCCACAGTACAGACACAACCTCAGGTCGCGGCGACGCTGCCTTTCCTCGGGCGACAAAGAAGAACGACCCAATTGCATGGGCTCCTCCGAAGAAGTTGCTGAGGAGGCGGTAGTACCTCGAGAGCCAGAATTCAGGGTCTTTGGTGCCACGGATGTCAGGCGTCGAAAAGGGCGAGCCTCTCTCGCCCTCTGCTGTAAACGCCGATCGATTCGACCCGCAAGGTCAATAAGAGAGTTGAGGTTTTCTGGCAGATCGCGAGCCGCTAGCTCGTCCTTAATACGGCCTGCTAAGCCCTCCAGAAAAACGCCCCGTAGAGCTTCATCCTGCCAGCCTACCTCGTGGGCGAGTGTGCGGAAATCCAATGCATAGTCCGCAAGAGACCGTGTTCCTTGCCGAAGCTGGAGCAACTCAGTAGTAGCGGAAGCTTGTCGTGCTGGCTCATCAAAAGCCGCTTTAAACTCTTCAACAAAACGGTTCAAATCTCCCAGAGCCGGATCACTATTCTCCCACATGGGTGAAGCCCAGTTCAAGGCCCGTCCATCCAAAAGGGAAAAAATGTACGCCACCTTGGCGCCGTCAGTAGGGAACTGGTTAGGCAAAAGTGCAAAGCGCACGTAACATTGGTTTAAAAACCCTCGGCACGCCTTGGCATCCCCAGAGTAGCGGGATGGGGCTGGAAGCTGTGTCGGAGTCTGGAAGGTTACCAGCGGTACAGGAGCAGGTACCGGTACCTGTACAGGTGCGGGCGGCTCGACATCCATGCGAGCTGCCAACCGCTCTACTGTAGCGGCCAGAGAGTCCAAAACTTGTTGTTGCTGAACTAAGCGTTGGGCCAAACCCGGAATGGCCTGTAGCCCGGCGAGGTCTGCCGGATCCATGGCCTTGCAAACTGTTGTGATAGACAAAATCCGGAAGTGGATCCTTAGGCCGACTGCCCGGCGGGAACAGTCGGGAGGCAGAACTCCCACTGGGCAACTGGAGCTTCACCTGGAAACCCGCGACTCCTCCAGAGGAGCTGTGAGAGCCCGGGTCGCTAGGTCTTAGGAGTCTTCGCCCTGGAAGTCCGAGGTCCCCCCAGGAGAAGCCCGTAGGGACCCGGACCGCTGGGACTTAGGCGAGGGTGAAGAAGCCCAGGAGTGAAGTACGGACCGGAGTCTAGGCAGATGGCAGGCAAGCAGGAATCGGAGTACGAACCGGAGTCAAGGCAGATGGCAGGCAAGCAGGAATCGGAGTACGAACCGGAGTCAAGGCAGGCAGAAGACAAGCTGGAATCGGAGTCACGAACCGGGGTCAAGGCAGGCAGAAGACAAGCTGGAATCGGAGTCACGAACCGGGATCAAGGCAGGCAGAAGACAAACTGGAATCGGAGTCACGAACCGGGATCAAGGCAGGCAGAAGACAAGCTGGAATCGGAGTCACGAACCGGGGTCAAGGCAGGCAGAAGACAAGCTGGAATCAGAGTGCAGGCAACAGGAATCAGGAACCGGGTAGCAGCAAGGCAACTAGTACTTCAAAGAAGGAACCTCGTTGCAAGGCAATTCGCAAAGCCCCGGGTCCCGGTTTAAATCCCTACCCGGCGTCTGACATCACGGGGGGCGTGTCAGCACATCCGGGTGCTGACAGCAGAAAAACCCTCCCGTCGCGCGCGCGCGTTCCCCCGAAGGGGAGGAGTCCCCCGCGACGGCCGGCGGCGTCTCCCACGAGGAGGAACTAGGCCCATGCTGCCCGCACGAGCTCCGAGCCCGCGGACCGCGGCCCAGACCCGGGACCTGAAGGGAAGGTAAGGGCTCGGACGCCCTCGTGGCGGCCGAGACCGCAACAACAAACAGCAGAGATAAGAGCAATATATATTGGAAAAAATAAAGAAGAAAGTTAAATTAATTTAGACTTTTTAAACAGTCAAAGCAGGACTCAAGTACGCTGCTCAGCCCCTCAGTCAGGACACCATGTGCTTTGGAATTCTATCTCTAACTAGATTACAGTAGATACCCCTTGCTGTGCAGCTGTTTCAAATCACACCCAGGTGTCTGTCAAGTAGTGCTCTGTGTTACTCTCTTAATCAGACAGTGAATTTAAAATAATAACTAGCAAATATAATTCTACTTAACAAACAAATGTATGACTCCAATGACACACAAGATAGAATAAGAAACAGCAGAAATAAAGCACTGCATATTGGAGAATTTTATTTTATTTCTTTTTTTTTTTTGCCAAATTAATCAGCCACACACAAAACAGATAGCAACACAGCAGTAATATGCAATATTAATTAGGGGGAAAAACAGTCCATTCACACAGAAGAACAGAATAAAAAAAGCATAGATAAAATCAATATATATTGTGAAAAATATAGAAGAATGTTATATTAATTTAGATTTTTTAAACTTATCCAAAGCAGGACTCAGGTACATAAGAACATAAGAAAATGCCATACTGGGTCAGACCAAGGGTCCATCAAGCCCAGCATCCTGTTTCCAACAGTGGCCAATCCAGGCCATAAGAATCTGGCAAGTACCCAAAAACTAAGTCTATTCCATGTTACCATTGCTAATGGCAGTGGCTATTCTCTAAGTGAACTTAATAGCAGGTAATGGACTTCTCTTCCAAGAACTTATCCAATCCTTTTTTAAACACCGCTATACTAACTGCACTAACCACATCCTCTGGCAACAAATTCCAGAGTTTAATTGTGCGTTGAGTAAAAAGGAACTTTCTCCGATTAGTTTTAAATGTGCCCCAAGCTAACTTCATGGAGTGCCCCCTAGTCTTTCTACTATCCGAAAGAGTATTCACATCTACCCGTGCTAGACCTCTCATAATTTTAAACATCTCTATCATATCCCCCCTCAGCCGTCTCTTCTCCAAGCTGAAAAGTCCTAACCTCTTTAGTCTTTCCTCATAGGGGAGCTGTTCCATTCCCCTTATCATTTTGGTAGCCCTTCTCTGTACCTTCTCCATCGCAATTATATCTTTTTTGAGATGCGGCGACCAGAATTGTACACAGTATTCAAGGTGCGGTCTCACCATGGAGCGATACAGAGGCATTATGACATTTTCCATTTTATTCACCATTCCCTTTCTAATAATCCCAACATTCTGTTTGCTTTTTTGAGTGCCCAGCACACTGAATCGATGATTTCAATGTGTTATCCACTATGACGCCTAGATCTCTTTCTTGGGATGTAGCACCTAATATGGAACCCAACATTGTGTAATTATAGCATGGGTTATTTTTCCCTATATGCATCACCTTGCACTTATCCACCTTAAATTTCATCTGCCATTTGGATGCCCAATTTTCAGTTTCACAAGGTCTTCCTGCAATTTATCACAATCTGCTTGTGATTTAACAACCCTGAACAATTTTGTGTCATCTGCAAATTTGATTATCTCACTCGTCGTATTTCTTTCCAGATCATTTATAAATATATTGAAAAGTAAGGGTCCCAATACAGATCCCTGAGGCACTCCACTGTCCACTCCCTTCCACTGAGAAAATTGTCCATTTAATCCTACTCTCTTTTCCTGTCTTTTAGCCAGTTTGCAATCCACGAAAGGACATCGCCACCTATCCCATGACTTTTTACTTTTCCTAGAAGCCTCTCATGAGGAACTTTGTCAAACGCCTTCTGAAAATCCAAGTATACTACATCTACCAGTTCACCCTTATCCACATGTTTATTAACTCCTTCAAAAAAGTGAAGCAGATTTGTGAGGCAAGACTTGCCCTGGGTAAAGCCGTAGTGACTTTGTTCCATTAAACCATGTCTTTCTTTTTTTTTTTTTTTTTTAAATTATATATTTATTATTTTTCACATATTCATTCACAAAGAGTACTTTGTAAGGAAATACAGAAATCAAATTCGAGGAAACAAAAACATCATATCACTTCTTCCATATATAATCCTAATATATGGTAAGGACAAGAAACATCACTAGTTACATAGGCAATAGTGGGGGGAGGAATCAGGAAAATACAAGGAGATAAGGAAAACAGAATAGAACATTGCTACTGACAGGAACATCTATTAATTGCCCCCTATTATACCTGGTTATGTCCTTCCCTCTAGAAACTGTCTCAACTGTTCGGGTAAGAAAAAGATATAGGTATTTCCTGCATGTTTTATGACACACTTACAAGGAAAACGTAAAAGAAAAGTCGCGCCTTTGGCCAAAACCTCAGGGCGCATATCTATAAACACTTTCCTCCGTTGCTGGGTGGCCCTAGACAGGTCTGGGTAGACCCTAATAGTAGCCCCCATAAAGGGAGTATTAATGTTTTGAAAATAGGCTTTCATAACAACTGCTCTTTCTGGGTGAGAGAAAAAAGACACGAACAAAACTGCTCTTTCAGTCACTTCCAGGTCTGAATTTTCTAGATATTCCGTGAGATTTTCTAAATCTACCCGGTTTCCACCCTCAGGTAATTGTGTTATAACATTTTTAATAGGCAAAAACATAGCTTTCTTTATTGACGGGTGTAACTCCACAGGGATTTTCAAGACCTCAGTCATATATCTTTTAAGAGTTACTAACACAGGTTCACCCATTACTCTGGGAAAGTTCACCAATCTAACATTCAAATGTCTTTGGAAATTCTCCATAGACTCTATTCTTCTTTGTGTTGCTAGTCGGTCTCTCATTAATGTCATATTTAAATCTTGAACCTGTTTAATTTTCACATTTATTTCTTGGATAGCCACATTATTACAACTGGTATTCTCTCTCTGGTCTTTCTCTACCAACTCCAGTCTTTTCAACATTATACCCATCTGTTGGGATTGGCCTCTGAGGGTATGGGCATTTACCATCATTAGGTCCCATAGGGACTCTAAAGTTATCTCCGCCGGCTTCACAAACTCCCAAGGCATGGGAGCCACAGTTCCTACCTCCTCCGTCTAGACCGTTGGTCTGATGTTCCTGGTGGTGCACTTCCCATGCCGAGGTTTCCCCCTTCCTGGGTCTCCCACTCCAGACACGATATAGGTTGGGCTGAAGCTCCCCCCTCTGCTCCTGCAACGCTGGATGTTCCTCCACCTTGAACTCCTCCGACCAAACTTGGGTCAGTGTGCACAATACCTCCAGTGTGCAGAAGTGGAGATCTGCACAGCGGGCCACGGGGATCTGGGGGACTCAGTGTAATTTCGCCAGGTGATAATCTCGCTCCTCCCGAGACTGCCACAGCGGCGCTTGGTTCCCCCGTTCTTGTTCCTGAGATCACGAAGTCAGTTATTATTCGCTGGCCTGGTATGCAAGGTGAGTCCGGAGGATAAATCCTCACCTTGCCTTTTCTCTTGTGAGGCATTATTTAACCAAATTTAGATTTAACCAGGAAAAATAAAAGATTTTACAAGAGAATGCTCAGAGCTGCGAGACTCAGCGTCCTTCAGCGGCGGCCATCTTAGACTCCCCCCAAGCTTTTTCAAAACCAACCATGTCTTTCTATATGTTCTGTGATTTTGATGTTTAGAACACTTTCCACTATTTTTCCTGGCACTGAAGTCAGGCTAACCGGTCTGTAGTTTCCCGGATCGCCCCGGAGCCCTTTTTAATTATTAGGGTCACATTTGCTATCCTCCAGTCTTCAGGTACAATGGACGATTTTAATGATAGGTTACACATTTTTACTAATAGGTCTGAAATTTCATTTTTTAGTTCCTTCAGAACTCTGGGGTATATACCATCTGGTCCAGGTGATTTACTACTCTTCAGTTTATCAATCAGGCCTACCACATCTTCTAGGTTCACCGTAATTTGATAGAGTCCATCTGAATCATTACCCATGAAAACCTTCTCCATTACGGGTACCTTCCCAACATCCTCTTCAGCAAAGAAATCATTTAATCTTTCTGCGATAGCCTTATCTTCTCTAAGTGCCCCTTAACCCCTCGATCATCCAACGGTCCAACTGACTCCCTCACAGGCTTTCTGCTTCGGATATATTTAAAAAAGTTTTTACTGTGAGTTTTTGCCTCTACAGCCAACTTCTTTTCAAATTCTCTCTTAGCCTGTCTTATCAATGTCTTACATTTAACTTGCCAACGTTTATGCTTTATCCTATTTTCTTCTGTTGGATCCTTCTTCCAATTTTTGAATGAAGTGTTGTGGTTTGATGCTGCTGGATAGGATAGTGGACCCTTGGGCCGACCTACCGAGGGAGACAGGGTAGGCCGGGGGGTGGAGACACAACCTGGCAAGGCTTCACCCGGAGCCAGGGACCCCTCGGGAGGGGCCCATAGGGACCCGGGCCCTTGGGACTTAGGTGCTGTTATAGAATGTCCAGAAAGGCTGAGGCGGGAGAGAGCCGGAACCAGGGCTGGCAGAGTGAACTAAGAGTTCGAGAAACCCGGGAAGGGTTGGGGACCGGCTGCGCAGAGCAGAAGGTCGGTTGAAGGCAGGGCAGGCCGGATGCCGGCGCGGAGCCGGAAGCAAGTCGGCACCTGAGGCTAGCAGCAGGCTGTAGCAGAGTGTGAAACCAACCGGGGTCTGAGGCAGGCAGCAGGTTGTAGCGGAGTCAGAGGCGAACCGGAGTCAGAGGCAGGCTGCGGGCTGAAGCGGAGTCAGAGGCAGGCAGCGGGCTGAAGCGGAGTCAGAAGGAAACCGGAGTCAGAGGCAGGCAGCGGCCTGAAGCGGAGTCAGAAGAAAACCGGAGTTAGAGGCAGGCAGCGGGCTGAAGTGGAGTCAGAAGCAAACCGGTGTCAGAGGCAGGCAGCGGGCTGAAGCGGAGTCAGAAGCAAACCGGAGTCAGAAGCAGGCAGCGGGCTGAAGCAGAGTCAGAAGCAAACCGGAGTCAGAGGCAGGCAGCGGGCTGAAGCGGAGTCAGAAGCAAACTGGAGTCAGAAGCAGGCAACTGGAGATCAACAGGAACGCAACTGGAAGCAACTAAGAAGTTGGGAACCTCGTTGCAAGGCGTTTAGGGAATGTCTGAATGCCGGTTATATCGGGAGTTGGGCGTGAAGTCAGCCGCGAGGGCGGGGCCGGGCTTCCGGGAGCTGGGTGCACAAGAAGGACGTCCTCGCGAGCACGCAAGACCGGAGAGGAGCAGGCCCGTAATGGCGGCCGCCACGTGGAAGGAGAGAGGTCACCGGGGCCCGGACCAGACGGAATCCGGCGAATACTGGAGCGGAGGTAGGAGGGCCTGAGCCCTATCAGAAGAGGGGCGGTCGGGACCGCAACAGTACCCCCCCCCCCCCCCTTTACGGCCCCTCTTGAGAGGACCGGGCTTCTCTGGGTGGTCACGGTGGAACTGTTGCAAAAGGGATTTGTCCAGAATGTTACGGCTGGGCTCCCAGGTGTTGTCCTCGTCGCCTCAACCCTCCCAGGCAAGTAGATATTCCCACCTTCGGTTGTAGAAGCGAACATCTAGGACTTCGCGTACCTGATACGTGGGATCATCATCGATGGCTTTATTAATCCTGCAGTATTTTTCCCTCAGGCACAGGGAATGAGACTGTTAATCTTAAACTTCAATCATTTGCAAAAACTCCCCTTATCAAATAGCTGAGAAAAAGTCCTCAGCTTTCAATCATATTACATATATTCTGATCCCAAATAATGCATAGTTCCTCACACCCCAAAATAGGTCACACTAAAAATATATCTGTTAAACCTTCCTTTCACTTAAGCTCACCATTTCCTTGTAGCAGTCTCAGCACTGAATATTTTTATATTCATACGCCAAAGATAATATTCACTCTAATTACTTAACTCTCTTTTTCCAGTTTCAATTCATTGTTGACTATCCAAAGTACTATTCTATTGTGCTAAACGATTAACAGGTGGATTTTAAAGGAGTTATGCATGGAAATTTAGCATACTATCATAGCAATTTTTGAAAGCCATGTATCTGTATTAAGTGCATTAAGTGCATTTAATGTGGGTAAAACCTATTGACAATTCAATGGAATATATTTTAGCAATTTTCAATAGGTGTGAGCATTCAGTAGAAATGAAATAGGAAATGAGATGAAATTTCCTATTTCATTTCATTTTCTAAACAAAATGATTGAAAATCTGATGAAATTTCATTGGTTTTCACTTTTCATTTTGAAAATAAAAACAAAAAAGTGATCCATTAGCACCAGGCCCGGGTCTGGGCTGAGGCCCCATTGTTGGGATTCATCCCAGAATCGGGTCCTGATGTCAGACCTGGGCCTGGGCTTTGGTCTAGACTGAGGTCCAGGAAACAGGACCTGGTCTCTGGCCTGGGCCTTCTGCATTGGGCCCCAGCATCAGGCCTGGGTGAGGGCCAAGGCTCAGCGATGGGCCCTGGCCTCTAGACTGGGCCTTGGCATCAGGCTTTTCCTAGGCTGAGTCCCAGGTGTCAGGAGCTGCTCTCTGTGCCAGGCCCTGGCATTGGGCCTGCATCCATGCCAAGGCCCCGATGTCAGGACCCAACCTCCAGACCGAGCCCTGGCCTAGGCCTACGCCCTTGCATTGGGGCCAGGCCTTCAAGCCTGGGCCTTGCATAGGGCCTAGGCCAAAGTCACAGCAACCTATTATGGATCAGGCCTATACAAGACTGAGGCTTCTGCCTGGGCCTAGACCTTGTCTTTGGATCCCTCCCAAACTGGGTAAGAAGGGGCCAGAGAGGATCCTGGTCCCGGCATTTTTTCAGGTGGGAGGGATGGATGTTGGGAATGGGAGACCCTGATTTTTTTTCCATGTTTTTTTAATGTTTATTTCGGTTTTTAAACTAAATAAATGAAATAAACATTAAACAAATGAAATTCATGGGGCAACCCATTCCAAAAACAAAATAAATTGTTTACTTCTTCCCATCTCTTATTTTCAAAAACCCACTTACACAGGTAAAGTGCATTTACACATGCAAAACCCAGTTTTAACCTTTAAATGCTTTTGAAAATCAGTCCTTAAATAAGGGCACTCTATTATAAACATAAAAATCAGGTACATTAATGCCTCCATATACTTTAGGTTATTGCAAAATCTTTAGACTGATCCGTAAAATTTTACTAGACCATAATAAGTCTATGATAATCTTAAGGGAAACAAAAAATGATAGGCGTATTGCTAAAGTCAACATTACAAAAAATATAGGATTCATTTTGATTGTATTAGCTCTTCCAAACTAACTGATTTACAATCTATTCCATTTATGTCCATCTTCCCTTACTGTTTTTAGAAGGGGAACATAGTTCATCTGATACAATTCCTCCATCTTAGGCTAATTTCCAATTTACTTATAACCTGACACCTCTCCAAAAGTTGTTTAGATTATCTAACAGTGCATGTATTGACTTTCCTAACTGGGACATGTAAATAATTACATTGTCTTCATATAAAGCAATCTTATGTTCCTCTCCTTGAACAATAACCCCCTAGATATCAGAAGATTGTCTAAGATGCTCTGCTGAAAGCTTCACCAGCACAAATAAAAGAGCTGAAAGGGGACTAGATGATACCCCATTACCGCACACCTTCACCATAGGAGATTCATAACTGATTTGAATCCAACATCTAAAATTACTCCCAAATCCAAACCCAAACCTAAACCTGCTCAATGCTTCTTGGAAAAAGCTCCATTCAACTCTAACAAATGCTTTTTCAGCATCCAAGTGTATAATTGCTAAATTCCCTTTTCACCATTCTTTGATCTAATGACTTCTAAGTCCTCAATAAATTCTCAGTTGAATGGCTCTCAAGGATAAAGCCTATTTGATCTCTATGTATAAGCTTATTCATTATTTGATCCAATTTATTTGCTAATACCTTTGCAAAAATCTTCATGTCAGTATTTAATAAAGATATTGGATGATAGGAAGCACAATCTCCTTTCATTTTTCCCTATTTATGAATCGATTATAACTGCATTGTACATTGTCTGAAGAAGAACCCAGATTCCAATAGTATGGGGCCAAAAAGCACTGAAATTTTTTTAAACTTTTTTTTATTGAATGTATCATTTTAACAAAGTACACAACTTTGTATGGCAATACAAATGAATAAGCATAAGAAAACAGAATTTTTAATCTACAAAAAATGAAGTAATAAATTAACTTATCTATCTTCTTATAAGTAAGCAGGTAGAAGAGGGAGACTGGAAAGAGTTTAAATGAGAAATCATGTATCAAGAAAGAACAAATACCCAATACAATAGGACTCCAAAATATACATATCAGGAAAATTGGTTCAAATGGGAATAGGCAAAGACATTATGACCCATCTAGCATCTTTAAATGCTTTAAGTTGATTTGGAGAGAAAAAGAAATAAGATAATTATGACATTTAAGAAAATATTTGCATGGATAGCATAGTAGAAATGACACTCCCAAAGCTACAGAATCCTGCCACAAGGTAGGCAAGAAAGGTGTTTCTCTTTTCCTGTGTTACATAGATCTGAGTACACTCTCACAGCTTGGCCATGAAAAGAAACATTCATATTCCTAAAGTAACTAGACATAACCTTACTCAAATCTTATTCAGTGAAGAAAGTTACATGTAACAAATCCCACTCAATAATCTTGGCCTCAGATGTTTTCAACAATTGAGTCAAATTCATGGAGCAAGATAATGGAGTATCCTGAGCATTAGGAAACACTGGAGATGATGAGAAGAAAACCTTATTGACGGGGAATAACATCCTGAGACATATGTAAAATAGCTAATAAATATCTCTTGAAAGTTATTAAATGTAATTCCCCCATAATCTTTGGAAAGTTCAGGATCTGATGATTAAGACGTCTTCAAGCATTTTCTAGTAATTCAACATGGTGAGATAAAATCCCACACTCCTGAATCAAAGTAGCCTGAATGGACTAAATCTTCTCAATCTCTTGATTAAAAGAATCAAATTTATTATCATGCTCAGTTAATGTGAAACCATGATTAGAAACCTGAGACTCTAAGACAATACAATTTGAAAGAAGAAGCAACAAGAAATTGGTCAAACTTTGCCATACGCTCCCAGAGAGAATCCAATATAATGGCCACCAGCTTACCAAAGAGCTGGGAGATATCATCTGCTGATTGGCCTCCTGCAGATTCAGAAATCTCACCTGCATCCACTGAGGCTGATCCAGGAGTTGTGTGAGCCCCAAATATACGACAGAGAATATCCATCATTCAGGGAATCTACTAACATACATTTGGAACTGTTGAAGCAGAGATAGAACTCTGCAGGGCCCCCACTAGTGAATTAGCAGGAATGCCATCTTTGTTCTGCTTCATCTCAGCCATCTGAGAGGAGTCATGCTTTGACACTGGCAGCACATCCTGATGATGGGTGCTGAGAGAAACTTTGTCCCCTGCCGAGTCCCTTGTTTCTCCAATGGAACTCGCAGTGGGGACTTCACCTCCCATTAAATGTGGAGCCGAAGACACAAAAGTTGTTGTCAGCGGTTGGCCAGTAAGGTATAGAGGCTCAGCGAGGAAGGTCCTTACTTTACCCTTATGTTTAGGTGACATAATCCAGGAGGCCTATAAGGCCTATAAAAAATACACTCACCTCGAGCTTTTCCTGCACTGACCGCGAGGCAGCCCGCGCCGTCCACTCGACCGAGTCAGGAGCTCAGCCTGTCCCCGTTTCAGCCTTCCTGAGACCAGCCAATCCCGACAGGCACTACCTGGCAACCAATCAGGGGCAGCCCTTGCCGGGATTTAAATCTTTGCTCAGCTAGGCGCCGAGCATCACGCAACAAAGGGGCTGGCCCCTTTGTGCGCCCCTTCATGCAGCACCGGAGTGTTTCCGTAACTTCTTACTGCTGCCGCCTTCAATCCCCCACATCTCTATTACACCAGATCTCCTCCGTCTAACAGTTCCCCTCCAGGATACAACTCCCGCCTCCAACAACCACCCAGCCTGCCTCCTACATTCGTTCATGCCAGCAGTCAACCTCTTCCCACCTACAATCAAACCTTTTCCCACCTACATTCTCAACAGCTACAACAAGCCTGTTCCAACAATCACCCACAACAGCATCTATTAAACCCATTCCTGCGTATACCCTCCCAACCTTCATCCAGCTTATCCCAGAATTTACCCACATCAGACCTCAGTGAACCTCTGTCCAGCTCTCATCCGGATCACCCAACCAGTCAACCCCAACTTTTCCGCCTCGGCAATCCAGAATGCATCCAGTTTTCCCAATCCCTATCCTTCAACACAGTCTATCCTGCACAGGAAAATCAACTATGCAAGCCCAACACCGCACTTTAAAATCCTTCACCCCCATCATGATTTCTCTGATCACCCAACTCCTAGGCCTTGCTCTATTCTCCCTAACTCTATTTAATGCTCAATCCCTCACCAAGAAATCACTGATCCTCAATGACTACCTTCTAGACACTAAGCCGGACATCTGCGCTATAACAGAAACATGGCTCAAACCCACGGATACAGCAATAATAAACCAACTACCAACACTGACCTACGACTTCTTTTCTTTCCCCTAACAGAAAAAAAGGGGAGGGGGCATTCTACTAGCATCCAAAAAAGACCTCAGATTCTCTCAACACCCAGTTAAATCAGATCCTAAACTAGAAATCGGCCTTTTTACATCAGACCAACTACAAATCCTCCTCATCTACGCCCCTCCGGGCCTCCTGGAAACAGATGCCTCCCCCATTGTTGAAATAACTACAACACACATTAATCTGGACGCCCCAGCTATAATCCTAGGAGATTTCAACTTGCATGTAGACAACCCCACACTATCAACCAGCTGTGAGGCTTTTCTCACTGCCCTTTCAGACATGGAATTCAAGCAGATAGTCAACAAACCTACCCACAAAGCTGGTCACACGTTGGACCTTATCTTCGTAAACTGTGGCATTATGCATTCATCATACCCTAGTTGCAAGAAGGTCCCTTGGTCAGATCATGCACTAATTTCCACCACCTTCACGCTGAAAGAAACCAACAACACTCACTCATCTCAACCCTCGTTTCTCTACAGAAGATCCTGCTCCTCTGAAGACCTCAGCAAACTGCTGGCCTCAGAACTTCCTCTCATAGACCTCGCCAATCCTAACTCTGCCCTCCTTTCCTGGAGTAACATTACAGAGGCTGTTGCAAATAAACTATGCCCACTATCAACAAAAAAGTTCAACCCCAACTCTTCCAAAAGACAACCGTGTTTCACCAATGAACTTCGAAAACTAAAACAGAGTTTAAGACAGAAAGAGAGTAAATGGCGAAAAGCCCCTTGCTCCTGCACACTCTCCACTAGAGATGTGAATCGTGTCCTCGATCGTCTTAACGATCGATTTCGGCTGGGAGGGGGAGGGAATCGTATCGTTGCCGTTTGGGTGTTTAGAATATCGTGAAAATCGTGAAAATCGTGAAACGGCACACTAAAACCCCCTAAAACCCACCCCCGACCCTTTAAATTAAATCCCCCACCCCCAAATACCTTAAATTACCCTGGGATCCAGCGGCGGTCCATAGCTAAATCGGGGGAAGGGGGAGGGCAGGAAAACCGGCACACTAAATCCCCCTAAAACCCACCCCCGACCCTTTAAATTAAATCCCCCCCTCCCGAACCCCCCCAAATGCCTTAAAGTACCCTGGGGTCCAGCGGCGGTCCGAAACGGGCTCCTGCTGTTGAAGCGTGTTGTCTTCAGCCGGCGCCATTTTGCAAAATGGCCGCCGCAAAATGGCGGCGGCCATAGACCAACACGATTCGACTGCAGGAGGTCGCTTCCGGACCCCCGCTGGACTTTTGGCAAGTCTTGTGGGGGTCAGGAGGGCCCCCAAGCTGGCCAAAAGTCTCTGGGGGTCCAGCGGGCGTCCGGGAGCGATCTCCTGCCGCAAATCGTTTTCCGTACGGAAAATGGCGCCGGCAGGAGATCGACTGCAGGAGGTCGTTCAGCGAGGGTTCTGGACCTCCGCTGAACGACCTCCTGCAGTCGATCTCCTGCCGGCGCCATTTTCCGTACGGATAATGGCGCCGGCCAAACGCGTATGGCCGGCGCCATTATCCGTACGGAAAACGATTCGCGGCAGGAGATCGCTCCCGGACGCCCGCTGGACCCCCAGAGACTTTTGGCCAGCTTGGGGGGGCCTCCTGACCCCCACAAGACTTGCCAAAAGTCCAGCTGGGGTCCGGAAGCGACCTCCTGCGGTCGAATCGTGTTGGTCTATGGCCGCCGCCATTTTGCGGCGGCCATTTTGCAAAATGGCGCCGGCTGAAGACAACACGCTTCAACAGCAGGAGCCCGTTTTGGACCGCCGCTGGACCCCAGGGTACTTTAAGGCATTTAGGGGGGGTTCGGGAGGGGGGGGATTTAATTTAAAGGGTCGGGGGTGGGTTTTAGGGGGTTTTAGTATGCCGGTTTTCCTGCCCTCCCCCTTCCCCCGATTTAGCTATGGACCGCCGCTGGATCCCAGGGTAATTTAAGGCATTTGGGGGGGGGGGGGGGATTTAATTTAAAGGGTTGGGGGTGGGTTTTAGGGGGTTTTAGTGTGCCGGTTTTCCTGCCCTCCCCCTTCCCCCGATTTACGATTTTTTGACGATAAATCGGGGGAATTGGTATTGTATCGTGGCCCTAACGATTTTGACGATTTAAAATATATCGGACAATATTTTAAATCCTCAAAAAACGATTCACATCCCTACTCTCCACCTATAAACTCGCCCTGCACCACTACAAGACCTCTACCTTAACATCAAAAAGGGACTTCTACGCGCATAAGATCCATGACCTTATCTTCGATGCTAAAGCCCTTTTTGCCTATGTATCTAATCTAACACTAACCAACTCACCTGATATCCTTAGCAACCAAGCACAATCTAAAGCTGAAGAATTGGCTCTGTTCTTCCGAAACAAAATCACTAGCCTCCTAACACAGCTGCCCTCTAACACCTCCTCTCATTCGTGCTCATATCATCTTCCCACCAAAAACATATCTCTTGAATCATTTGAACCCATAACCGCTACAGAGATCCAAAGTTTTAAAGAAAATGAAACCTTCCTCCCATCCCTTCGACCAAATCCCCACTAAACTGCTCCTGATAATTCTCGACACCATTTCCAAAACACTGGCTGACATCATAAACTGTTCACTATCTCAGGGAATCTATCCAGACGACCTCAAATTGACCTCCCTCAAACCACTCCTAAAGAAACCAAATCTGGATCCCGAAGATCCAAACAACTTCCGACCGATTGCCAACTTTCCCTTCATAGCAAAGATCATGGAAAAATTAAGTAATACTCAACTATCGGACTACATCGAAGATCAGAAACTTCTATTCCCTTCCCAATTCGGGTTCCGTAAAGCATCACGTACAGAATCCCTTCTCATATCCCTGACAGATTACCTCATCATGGGCCTCGATAAAGGACAATCTTTCTTATTGATTCTACTGGACCTCTTGGCAGCATTTGACACCGTTAACCACTCCATCTTCCTAAACCAGCTGTCAACCATCGGAATAACAGGTACCGTATTCGCATGGTTCAAAACTTTCCTCAGCAATAGAGGCTACAAGGTTAGAATTCACAACAAAGAATCACCCCGCTATGACTCATCCCTAGGAGTCCCACAGGGTTCTTCCATATCCCCCACGTTCTTAAGAACATAAGAAATGCCATACTGGGTCAGACCAAGGGTCCATCAAGCCCAGCATCCTGCTTCCAACAGTGGCCAATCCAGGCCACAAGAACCTGGCAAGTACCCAAAAACTAAGTCTAACAACATTTACCTTCTTCCGCTATGCCAGCTGCTAACCAAACTGAATCTAAAACACTTTCTTTACGCTGACGATGTCCAGATCTTGATCCCCCTTAAAGAATCCTTTACGAAAACACTTGAACATTGGGAAAACTGCCTCCAAGAAATCAATTCCTTCCTTGCCAGCCTAAACCTGATACTAAATGCATCCAAGACCGAACTCTTGCTCATCTCACCAGAAAATAGTAATACCACTTCAACTCCACCAGCCAACCTACACACCATCCAAGTGAGAGACCTAGGAGTTATAATCGACAACCGGCTGACTTTAAAATCATTTATCAACTGAACAACCAAGGATGGTTTCCATAAACTCCAGGTACTGAAAAGGATAAAACCTCTCTTCCACTCTCAAGATTTCAGAACGATTCTACAAGCAATTATCTTTTCAAAGATAGATTACTGTAATTCCATTTTACTAGGTCTCCCATCATCCTACACCAAACCGCTTCAGATGGTGCAAAACGTGGCAGCCAGAATACTGACAAACACCAGGAGAAGAGACCACATATCCCCAATCCTAAAAGACCTACACTGGCTGCCAATTCATTTCAGAATTATCCACAAGTCAATCACCATTATATATAATAATATATATATATATATATATATATATATTATATATATATATATATATAAACCATCCATCACCATGCTCCACTAGACCTACAAATCCCACTCAGACAACATACCTCCTCAAGACCCATTAGAGAAGCATACAGAGGATCACTCCAGGTACCTCATACCAAAACCATTCAGCATCTAACTTTGAGAGAGTGGACCTTCTCAACAGCTGGACCATCAATATGGAATTCCATTCCGCCTGATCTCCGACAGGAGCCTTGCCTTCCGACTTTTAGAAAAAGACTTAAGACTTGGCTGTTCAAACAAGCATTTCCGGACTCAAACTAAATCTCACTTCATCAACATCTATAGTCAGCCATTTCAGATCATTGTAAATAATCCTCCTCTCTTATGTTAAATTCCTACAGTCTTTTTCTCTTTTCCCAGTTTTGATCATCCTTTGTTTATTGTAACTTCATTCTTTCCTCTCACAGGTTCCAGTTTTAAGTATTGTTACCCCCCCGTTAACTGTAAAACCAGCCTGATGTGATTGTATCATGAATGCCGGTATATAAAAACTCTAAATAAATAAATAAATAAATAAATAAAAAAATTGTTACAGGAAATAAGCACCCGCAAACTCTCAGCATCTAGCTCAGGTGGTCATCTTGCTCTCCCCTCAAAAATATTTTATAGAAATCTATCCCAAATCCATATTTACCAGAAGCCTTACTGCCTTGAATTTTCTAATGGCCCCAATTACCTCCAGTGTTGTAATTGGGATATCTATCCTTTCATCTTCTTTCTGACTCAGTTTAGGAAGATTGGCTTCTTTTAGATATCTTCCTCTCCAGGGATGTATATAATTCTTTATAAAAATTGTAAAAGCTTCTGCAATTTCTTTTGGGAGTCAGCAACTCCCCCCTTTGCCTTTAATTTCTCTGATTACTTATATTACTTGCTTTGATTCCTATTAACTGGCATACCAATGCATTTCCTGGTTTATTGCTTCTTTCATAAAATTGTAAGTTTCATAAAATATCCTATCTTACCATTAAAAAAGGTGTTATACTGCACTTTTAAATTACACAGTTCTTTGAAACAAATATCCTTCCCTGTTCTTTTTTGCTTGGATTCTTTCTATTTAATTGCTTCTTCCAAATGACTAAGTGTAACCTCTCTCTCTCTTTTTTTGAAGGCTGCAATCAAAATAAAATGTCCTCTCATGACTACCTCCCACAGAGTTTTAATGTCAGTTTCAGGTAGGTAATTAAATTTATGAATTCTTCTCATTGCTTTGTTAGTCTTTGACATACTTCTGGGACCTTTAGAAAAACTCTTTCAGATTCCATCTCCCTACTACTTTCCCATTTCATACCACTTCTAATATAGTTGGAGCATGATCCAAAACCACTATCATACCAGTTTCACATCACTCACCACATATCATCTCTTTCAACATTCTATACATCAATTGCTGTAAATGTAGGGCAGATTAATAAGTAAAATCTGTTTTTTCCCTAGGTTACACTTACCCCATATGTTCACTAACCCCACATCTCTCATGTTGCTTATCAAAAATGTATAAACCCCTTTCCACCCATATTTTGAGGTAGTTTACATCCTCTATCAACTATCTGATCAAAAATCAAATTAAAGTCTCCCCCAAACAACAGTTTTCCCAAACACTCCAGACACACCAAAACTTTTGGAAAAAATGAAATAGACTATTCATTAAAAGATTAATTTTAAATGCCCCGGCCTGTGCAGCAATTAATGGATGCACGAAGAAGTCAGGATTGTGCACACCGATCGTTTAAAAAAAACCCCACCAATATATGCTTTGTAAATGCCATTGCCACACACATCTCAAAAGTTTTCAAAATGGGCAGGGCGTAGGCATGGTTTGGGTGGTGCATGGGTGTTTTAGTGCTTGGCCAAGAGATGCATGCATACCTTCGCACCTAGGAGTGCAAACAAGGTCCTTGAAATGTAAAGTAAATTCTGCTATAGATGACATGTAAGTTATAAAATAAAAGGATCAAGCCATTTCTGAGGAGTTTAAAGGGTCTGAGTTAGAGATGTGATTCAGCCGAACCTTTTGGTTCGGCCTTCGTGATCTGCCCACCGCAGAAAATTTCGTTTCCTGTGGTTCGGGCCGATTTTTTTTTCGGCTGTCCCAAACCAAAAAAAAACCCCCACCCCAACCCTTCAGAATTAATTAATAATAGTCTCCCACCCTCCTGACCTCCCAAAACTTGTCTAAAGTCCCTGGTGGTCCATCGGGGGTCCCGGGAGTGATTTCCCGCTCTCGGGTCATCAGCTGCCAGTAAACAAAATGGCGCCGTGGCCCTTTGCCCTTACCATGTGACAGGGGCTATTGGTGCCATTGGCTGGCCTCTGTCACATGGTAGGAGCAATGGACGGCCGGCGCCATCTTAAAAAATGTGACAGGGGCCGATCAATGGCACCGGTAGCCCCTGTCACATGGTAAGGGCAAAGGGCCACCGGTGCCATTTTGATTCCTGCCAGGCCTGACGGTCCAAGAGCAGAAGATCGCTCCTGGGACTCCCGCTGGACCACCAGGGCTTTCAGTAAGTCTTGGGGGGGGGGGGGGATCAGGATGGTGGTGGGGGGGATTATAATAAAGTAAATTTGAAGGGTTGGGGTTTTTTTTGTTTTTTTTTAATAAATGTGCCCCTCCCCCCACGCTAACCTGAAAAACAAATTTTTCCCGAATTTTGAGGAAAATCCATTTTGGGATTCGGGTCCTCTGAACCATGCCGAATTAGACAATTTTGTTGAAATTGTCCAGTTCGGCAAAAACGAATGACATCTCTAGTGTATGTATCATTAAGAGCCTGTGTGTATAAGTAAGAGAGTGAGCATGTGTGTCTGTGTGTGATTGAGAGCCGGTGTAGGTGAATATGTGATTGAGAGCCTGTGTGTAAATGAGAGAAAGATAGACAGCATATATGTAAATGTGTGATTAAGAGCCTATATAAGAGAAAAAGCATGTATATATGTGCATGCTTGAGAACCTGTATGTGTAAGTGAGAGAGAGAACATGTGTATATGTGTGTGACTGAGAGCCAGTGTGAGAGAGAGTGCTTGTGTGTGACAGAAAGAGAGGAGAACGTTGCAAGCAACCATCCCTCCTCCTGCAAATTCAAAACAATCTCAGGGCACCTGGATATCAAACATTCCCAAGTATGGAGAGCAAAACATTTTTTTATCCTGATTTTTCCTTATTGGGTCTTTGTATCTGCTATTTTGAAATATTTTATTGGTATCTAGAAATTTTTTATATGAGTTTTTAATTATTGGATATTCCACTCATCAGCTATTTTGAAATCTGTTATTTTTGTTAGTATGGTTTTACTGCTATTCATTTTATATTTCTTGATTTGTTTGAGGACTGGTGAAGTTTCTCTTTTTCCTTTGTTATACTGCATACAGTCTCTCTGGCTTGTTGCTGTTTCCAGTTCAGTTTTTGTCTGCATGTTTCTAGTTATGCTTTATGATCTCTTTATTCTTTGTTAGGTGAGGGTCTGCACATGTGACTGAGGTGAGGTATTCTGCTGGCGTGTAGTTTCTTTGTTGGGCTCTATAACAGCCTGGCTTGGTCTGTTTTCCTAATAGTTATTAGGAGGTGTATTGGTGTCTTAAGGCCTGGTGTATATTATTTTCAGTGTTGCCTTTTCTTAGGTAAGGTGGTTACTATTTGAGTGTGGGAAATTGGTGCTGTTTTGATATGGGATGTTTACTATTTATGCAATTTTTGTTCAGAGTACTTATCTTTCCCTTGTGTCATTCTTAACAATAAAAATAATACTGGATATTTATTTTTTATTTCCACCATGAATTGTAATTAGCAGTGAGTCACACATGTGAGCATGATCTGTCAGGTATGTCACGATGGGAAAAAGGTTGAGAACCAATGCTTTAGAGCAGTGGTCCCCAACCCTGTCCTGGGGGCCCACCAGCCAGTTGGGTTTTTCATGATATTCACTATGAATATTCATGAGAGAAAATTTGCATGCACTGCCTCCACGACATGCAAATTTTCTCTCATGCATATTCATGGTTGATATCCTGAAAGCCTGACTGGCTGGTGGGCCCTTAGGACAGGGTTGGGGACCACTGCTGTAGAGTATGAGATGCCCTGTTGGGAAACCCCTGCTGGCCACGGAGAGGCATTCTATCCGGTGCAGGGAACATCAGCTCAGTTTGACACCCCGATATGTGAGCACCCTTGCTGGCCATAGATGGGCACTCTTCCCGGTGCATGGAGCTCTTGCCAGACACAAGTAGACAATTCATTCCAGTTTGACACCTTGATATTCGGACACCCCTGCTGGCCACAGAGGGGCACTCTTCCTGGTTCATGGATCTCTTGTTGGACACAAGTGGATCACTTTATCTTGGTTTGCCCCTTGATGTCGAAGCATCCCTCCCAGCCTCGGAAGGGCACTCTTCCCAGTTCATTAAGCTCTTACTCGACATAAGAGGAGTACTTCATCCTGGTTTGACCCCCCCCCCCCCCCCCCCCCCCCCCAATGTCTGAGCACTTCTGTTGGCCATGGAGGGGCTCTTCTCTCGGTTCACAAAGCTCTTGCCAGACACAAGTGGAACACTTTATCCTGTTTTTACCCCCAATGTCCTTGCACCCCTGCTGGCCATGGAGGGGCGTTCTATCTGGTACATGGACATTTTTCCAGATAAAAAAGGGAACATTATCTCAGTTTGACACCCCGATATCTGAATTCTGCTGGCCATGGAGGGGCACTCTTCCCAGTGCATGGAGCTCTTGCGAGACCCAAGTGGGTAATTCATCCCAGATTGACACCTTGATGTTTGGGCACCCCTGCTGGCCACAGAGGGGTACTCTTCATGGTTCATGGAGCTCTTGTTGGACATAAGTGGAGACTTCATCCTGGTTTGCCCCCCTGATGTCCAGGCACCCCTACCAGCCATGGAAGGGCACTTTTCCTGGTTCATGAAGCTCTTGCTGGTTACAATTGAGGTAATTCATCCCAGTTTGACCCATCAATGTCTGAGCACTTCTACTAGCCATGGAGAGGCTCTCTTTTTGGTTCACAAAGCTCTTGCCAGACACAAGTGGGACTCTTTATCATGGTTTTACTCCCAATTTCCAAGCACAAGCAGAGCACATCATTCCAGTTTTACACACAGATCTCTGTGCACCCCTTCCCACCATGGACAAGTGATCTATCCAGTGCATGAAAATTCTTCTGTTCAAAAAAGGGGCACTGCATCCAAATTTGACACCCTGATCTCTTGTTACCCCTACTGGCCATGGAGGAACAATCTATCCAGTGCATGATTGATTTGGCATCTCATATACAAACAGCTTGTCTGGTGTTCAGATGAAATAATTCCTCCCTTCCCATTGGCGTACTTTTCAGAGGATTTCATGGTGGGGGTTGCATATTCTCTCCTGGATCTGCCATCTATGCAGTGAGACCATTGTGTCCATTAGCTCATCCAGTGGCCTGAGCATGTATCCAGGGCTGTACCCTTCTGGCAGCCAAGCCAAGGAGAAGGTTAGTCTATGGTTGCCTGCATGTGCACCTTCCTCTGGCTCTTCTGACTTTTGTCTCTTTTATGCATGGGATTTCCATTCTCCCAGACTAATGAGAGGCTGGGTGGCTGCCCTTTTGTTCTCAGCTGTGCCGAAGTCCTCCCTTCTGCTGCAGTCCAAAGGGTGGACCCCTGTCTGGGGCATGTGGCACACTCCACCCAACAAATCAGTCCCCACTAAGCAGTGGAAGGTGGGGGAGGAACAGGCCTGATCCAGTTAGAAGCACAGCTACCTGGTTGTTTGAGTAACATATGCTTGTCTCAAAGATTAAGCCATGCACGTGAAAGTACAGATGGCTGGTACAGTGAAACTGTGAATGGCTCATTAAATCAATTATGGCTCCTTTCATTGCTCCAACTGTTACTTGGATAACTGTGATAATTCTGATAAGCACTGACCTCCTGGTATGCATACATTTATCAGACCTAAACCAATCTGAGCTCGCCTGGTTGCTTTGGTGATCCTAGAAAACCTTGTGCCAATCGCACGTCCAACCATTATCAATGAGGCCTGTCGGTTACAGCTATGGTATGCTATATTCCAAACATTACCAGTGACACTCATTTACAGCTATGACTTGCCTTGTTCCAACCATTACCAAAGAGGCTTTTCACTTACAGCTATGGCATGCCATGTTCTGAACATTGCCAATGAGTCCTACCACTTACATCAGCTATGGCATGCCACGTTCCAACCATTATCAATGAGGCCTGTCAGTTACAGCTATGGTATGCCATATTCCAAACATTACCAATGAGGCCGGTCACTTACACCTATGGCATGCCATTTTCTAACCCTAATCACTGAAGCTGGCTACTTACAGCTACAGCATGCCATGTTCAAACCTCTACCACTGAAGCCCTAGCCTTAGATTGCATTCAAACTTACTGAAATACTTTGACAAGAAGAGTCATCCACCCTCTCTATGGTTGTCTGCATGCTCCAATGGAATGATTGGTATTTCCCATGACAATCTGCCTTAATGCTATGCCCCTCAACCTACACCTTCATATCCTTGTGCCGCTCAGCCTTGCTGCCATGTGTAGATTTTACACCTTGATATTCTTAACTTCTTTCTGCCTATATCATCCTGGCATACTCCAGCTTTTACACTTTGAGGACTTCTTGCCAATCTGGGCTGCTGCTGTGCACCTCTCCCGTATTTTTGAATTATTTATCTTGATCACACTCTTTCTGATTCTTGTTCTCTTTATCTGTTCCTTGGGATTTTTTATGCCACATTTTCTGCTTCATTCCCTCTTTATGTTGCCTTAGGGACCTGATGCCACTTTTGGTGCCAATTTGCCTCTCATGATGCCTTCAACTGTTCATGACACTACTGCTGGACTGGCATCCTCTTTCTAAACTTGAGGTGTTCTTCCTCCTCTTACTGCTTCTTTGTTTCACTTATATTGCATTAGAGAACTCCTGCCAATCCTATAAGCCTCATACCCCTTTGTGGAGCCTTAGGCCACTTTATGGCTCATTTTTTATGCCACATTGCCATTTTCTAAAGTACTGTGTGGCTCTTTCCCCCTTTTGATGATTTAATCTCCCAAGTTTCATTACAATTGATATAAAATTCATTATTCTAGAGCCTATTATAGACTGTAATAATTATCCCATGTGTTTTAATGGAAAACGAATGAAACTAATGAAACAGAAATAAAATTGTTTTTAGTAAAGAAACTAATGAGCTGGTAGCACTCACGCCATTGGCTGCCGGTATTCAAAATGGCGCCGATAGCCCCTGTGACATAGTAAGGGTAAAGGCTATCGGCGCCATTTTGAATACCGGCAGCCAATGGCGTGAGTGCAGTAGATGGCTCCCGGACCCCCGCTGGACCACCAGGGAGTTTTGGCAAGTCTTGGGGGGGGGGAGGTCAGGAGGGTGGGATTTTGTTTAAATTTGCTCCTTTAGACGGCCAAATTATTCGCTGAAGATTCGTTGTATTCGTGGGAAACTCAATACATTTCGCTTCCCCACAAATACAACGAATTTGGCCCTATAAGTTACAGATTGCCAGTACGTTGCAAATGAATGCACACCCCTACCAGTTTGGTTTTCAGGATAACCACAATGAATACATATGAGATATATTTGCATACACTACCTGCATTGTATGGAAATATGCTGTGCAAAATCATTGTGGATATCCTGAAAACCAGACTGGACAGGTGGGTCTGCATAATGGGACTGAGAACAAATCTTTGCCAGCTTTTTCTGCTTTCAAGGGTATGATTTTTTTTGTTATCTTTGCAATACAACTTCCCAACCCTATTCCTAACATTGTCCTCTATAATCTGACCGCATCCATGCTTGAATTCTGTAGCACTGGTATCACCACCTCTGCTGGTAGGTTATTGCAGACATTTACCACTCTCTCAATAATGAAGTATTTTTTAGATGTGCTGTCATTTTTTTTCTTAGGGTATGCTCATATATTTCTGACAGATTTCTCATGCCCAAAAGGCCTCTAAGTGCCTCATATATGTGGTCTAATCAATTATTATAATCTTGACATATCCTCCCTGAAAAGAAAAGGGATTAAAGAATATTTGCATTAAAAAAGAAAGGGCAAACATTTTCCAATACTCTTAAAAATTGAAATAAAAAATATACATGCTCTCCAATAGACCATATTCATATTTTATCCTCTGCATTCTATGTTATTTATTTTACTTCTCCTATATTTATTTACAAACTATCTTGTAATTGAAATTTAATTAATAATCCCTCTAAACACAATTCCTTGAATGTTATCTGGGAAAATGTCACAAAAACTAATCCATGCTTTAATGTATTTCATCTTCCCCTTATCATCCCAAGCTAGTCCTATTCTTTCCATTTCCATATATGTTATCACTAACCTATACCAGTGGTGAAATAGAAAGTCTTCTGACATCCAATTAGATATAATAACCTTTTTCTTGACTAATATAGTGACATTAAGAATATATTTTTATATTTTTGAAAGCTCACATTGTGAATTTAATTTTCCCATAACAATAGTTCTGGGTACTGTTCACATCTCTACTATAATAATTTCTTTATCCTTTTCTAACATTTGTGTCCAAAAACCTGTAACATAGATATAGTCTAAAAAATAATACAAGAAATCATTTCTGTAGTTTTACATTTTCCTTAGTCTATATTTTATTTTTATATTCCGCTTTTCGGCACTTCAAAGTGGATTGCATTTAGGTACTATAGGTATTTCCCTATCCCCAGAGGGCTTACAATCTAAGAGGTAGTGTTAGGCGCAACAGCCGCGGGCCCTGTGGCCAGGTCCTCTCACCTCGAGGGGCAGAAGGCTCACTCCTGCCCTGTCCTTCACCGGCCCTCACCTCTGGCGCTGGCCTCTGCCGCCGCAGACTGCCTCTGCCCTCGTGGCATCTCCCAACATCACCTCTGCTGCCGCCTTACGTGGTCCCTCTAGGTGCGCATGCCACTTCCTGTAATTTAAAGGACCAATGGCAGGAAAGCTCCCCGTGGCCCGGGAAGATGAAGTAAGGCAGGGCAGGCAACGGGTCCTGTTCTTTCCAGAGTGCGAATTGTTTGCCTTGGTTCCTGCATTCCTGATTCATGCTTCTGGTTCCTGCATTCCTTATTCCTGTTCCTGGTTCCTGTCCTTGCTCCTTAACCCCTTGGATTGCTCTCCTAGTTCTGACCCTGCTTCATTTCTGGATTCTGCTTTGACTGCTGCCTGTCCTGACCATTTGCCTGTTCTTCAACTCTTCTTGTCTGCTGCCTGCCTTGACCTCTGGTACATCTGACATTACTTTTGCTGTCTTCTGCGATTGTCTTCATCAAGAGACCCGTGCCTAAGTCCTGCCAGCCCTGGTACCCAAGGGCTCAACCTGCGGGGAATGTGGGCTGGTATAGGTGAAGGTCCAGTTGGGTCTTCTCTTCCAGAACTGCCTCCTGACGACGAAGACCTACAGAGGCCATCCCCTGAAGGTAGCATCGACCTCATCTTGGCTCAAGGGTCCACTATCCTAACAGGTAGATTTTAAAGGTTTCGCATATGCATTAATAAGGGTGCATGCACAGAAGTCAGGCTTGTGAGTGGCAACTGAATTTTAAAAGCCACTCAGGTGTGGGTTTATCTCGCACAGCATGCATATCTCACTCAATTTAAAAAAAGAATGTGGTGTGGCCATGGTCTTGGCAGAACATGGGCATTTCAGGGCAAGCCAAGAGATGTGCGCATAAATACTTATGCATCCTGGCGCATGTTCAGATCCACCGCCGCATGTATACTTCTGCTATGGAGGAGGTGTAAGTTAAAAAAAAACCAGCCATTTTGGAGGGGTTTAAAGGTCTGGGGCAAATGGGGGGGGGGGGGGTGCAGGCTATTAAATGAGGGGGGTTTGCAAAACCTATCTGTAGACTAGTCGAACTGGTGGATGAGCTGATGAAACTTGTCATGGCATGGATGCACGCCACCACTGACTTATGTGGAAGAAAACAGATTTACACAACTGGGCACTTAAAATTTTGTGTCTTGCCTATTTTATAGCATGCATGCAAGTTATAAAAAGGCCGTTTACTAAGGTGCACTACTGAAAGTTAATGCCCCTATTTCTACCTGAGGAAATGGAGGGTAAAGTGACTTGCCTAAGGTCAGAAAGTGTAGCAGTGAGGTTTGAACGCTGATCTCCCTGGTTTATAGCATTATGCTATAACCACTAGGCCACTTCTCCCCATTATTGAATGCTTTCAACAATAATATAATATCTCTGTAACAGTTTAAGTTGGGTTTCCCTACAATAATTTGAAATAGAAGATTTTAACAGAACTTGAATACATTTGTCTAATTCATCTTGTGTTATTTCCGCCTACAAAGGCACATTAGTCGCAGCTCCAACCAAATCAACTCTAAGAAACAGAGCACTCTCAACTGCGGGACCACACCAATGGAATGCGCTCCCACCAGACCTACGACTCGAACCTAGTCTACCAGAGTTCAAAAAACGGTTAAAAACCTGGCTCTTCAGTCAAGCCTTTCAATTCCCAGAGGGTAAATAGACACCTCATCATGACTTTCAGATCCAACTTTCAGATCCAACATCATGACTTTCAGATCCAACTTTTCATGACTTTCAGATCCAACCTTTTCAGGATGTCACTAACACCTTACACTTAATTACATATATGTACTTGCTCATTCGTTATGTTTATTTAACAGTCATTATTTACATACTATATAACAGTTCATTTGCAGATTATCTTCACTACTAAAGTTCCTTGTAAAAAGTTGTACACACACATTCTATTCCAAAACACAAATAATGTTAATTGCTATTTGCTAAATGTTATTTTTACCTTCAATGTTCCTTGTAATAATGTTTAATGGTTGATTGTTATTGTTCAATGTTCTATGTTACCGTTCAATGTTCTATGTAAAAAACCCCGGTCTATCCTCCCAGACCAGGGCAACCTTTTCGTTACTTGTAAACCGGATTGATTTGTATTGCATACAGGAATTCCGGTATATAAAAATTAAAATAAATAAATAAATAAAATAAATTTAACTTGGTGGCCAATTAACTAGTTATATTTCAGACTAGTAATATAATCCCGTCCAAGGAGGAGGAAATACTGTGAAGTGTAGGAAGTGCATAATAAAATTGTGTGGTAGTAGACAGTGTACATACACGGAGATTGGGTATACTGAGAGTGGATTTGACAATTCAGAGAGGGGGGGGCAGAGCTGGAGAGTACAGTAAGAGAGGCAAAACTCAATTTCTATATGTGGAATTAGAGAATGAACTGAACAATAGAGAGAGAGGGGGTGCAGCTGGAGAGAGTGGCAGAACCCAAGATTCCAAACTTTGAGTAGGAATGACAGAGCAATCCCCTCAAAGGTTAGGAAGTTAATAAATTTATTTATTTATTTATTTAACAGTTTTATATACCGAAATTCTTGTAAGGGGTTACAAATCAGTTCGGTTTACATTGAACAGAAACAGTGCTTCAGTAAATGAAAGCAATTACATTGAACATTAACAGAGCTTCAAAAGAGAACAATTACAAAGAACTAAGGATTCCAATAAGGATAATATATTATTAACCAATAAACAAGCAGATAACATTTAACATTTATACAGAAAACAGTGTCTCGGAGAGAGTAAATATAATACACACGTGATAGCAGAGGCTAAGATCTTGAACTACGAAACAGAAAACTAGGGATTGACACAACAATGGATTGCACCAAACTAATATCATGGAACAGAGGGGCATATAAGGGTGTCATTGTACAATATAATAAAAGGTTAGTGGGGTAATGATTAGGTATGTGAACCGTAGTGAAGGCAACAGGAACTAAGTAGAGGAGCTAAATCTGGATATGAAATTTTTAGACTAAGGCGATATAAATGATAGGAAGAGTCAAAATACTACTCATGAATGGGCAGGTTTTAATTCAGAGGATTATCTGAATAGGAAAAGGCCTGATTGAACAACCAGGTTTTGAGTCTTTTCTTAAAAGTGACTGGGCAGTGTTCTAGCCGTAGGTCTGGAGGGAGGGAGTTCCAGTGTTTTGGACCAGACGCTGAGAGGGCTCTCATTCCTGAAGTTGTTTTTAGAAAGGGAACCTGTAGGGTGTCTTTATATGCTGCTCTTACCGGCCTGGATGGTAAGTGCAGTCTAAGAGGGAACTTGAGATCCAAAGGTGTGATGTTGAATATCGCTTTGTGGGTGATGGTTAGAGCTTTGAACAGGATTCTGTAATTGATAGGGAGCCAGTGGAGGATCTTCAGGATGGGGGTGATGTGGTCCCATTTTTTGGATCTGGTTAGAATCCTGGCAGCGGCATTTTGCACCATCTGTAATGGCTTGATAGTATTTGCAGGGAGGCCGATCAGAAGAGAGTTGCAATAGTCTATTTTTGAGAAAATGATTGCCTGAAGTACTGTATGGAAGTCGTGGAAGTGGAGGAGAGGTCTAAGTCGTTTTAAAACTTGGAGTTTGAAAAAGCAGTCCTTGGTAGTGTTGTTGATGAAGCTTTTGAAGTTAAGTTGTTTATCCATGAGGACTCCCAAATTTCTGACTTGGGAGGAGAAAGTGGGAAGGGTTGCAGGAAGCGGGTTAAGCTGTGTGAAATTGCTGTCGTGCGAGATAAGTAGATATTCCGTCTTTTTTGTGTTCAGGATCAAGTTGAGGCTTGATAGAAGGTTGTTTATGGACTTGAGGCAGGTGTCCCAAAACTCGAGGGTTTTGTTTAATGATTCGGTGATTGGTAAGAGAATTTGTATGTCGTCTGCGTACAGATAGAAGATTAGATTAAGACTGGTGAGGAGATGGCAGAGAGGGAGGAGGTAGATATTGAAGAGGGTTGGGAATAGTGAAGAGCCTTGGGGAACTCCCAACGTAGAGCAGACAGGTAGGGACTCTTCATTGTTGATTTTGACCTTGTAGGTCCTGTTTTGAAGGAATGACTTGAACCAGATTAGGGCGGTGCCTTTGACGCTGATGTCCGATAAACGATCTAAAAGATAGGAGTGGTTCACCGTGTCAAAAGCCGCAGAAAGGTCGAGGAGAATGAGAAGACTTGGTTGTTTATTATCCAGACTTGTGAGGATGGTGTCTGTAAGTGTGATTAAGAGTGTTTCAGTGTTGCGGGCTTTCCTGAACCCGAACTGATATGGGGAGAGGATTTTGTTGTTGTTCAAGAATTCTGTGAGTTGCTGGTTTACTATTCTTTCCAAAATTTTTGCGATGAATGGAAGGTTTGCAATAGGGCGGAAATTGGCTGGATCATCCGGGGAGAGATTCGGTTTTTTTAGCAGAGGTTTTAGGATAGCAAGTTTAAGTGGGTCTGGTACATGGCCCTGTGAGAGCGAACAATTGATGATTTTTGCAATATGCTTGGAAATGGTACTGGGAATGGAGATAAGCAGGTTGGATGGGATTGCGTCCAGAGGGTGAGATGCAGGTTTGAGCTTTTTGAGAATGATTTCTATCTCCAACGAAGAAGTAGGTTTGAAGGTTTCAAGATTTGTAATTGGATGAGCGGTTGCAGTAATGGGGGGTGGAGGGAGAGGAGTATTGTTATACTTGAACGGAGCTAAGAGGTTTAGGATTTTCTTTTTGAAGTAAGTAGCTAGTTCGGCTGCTTTGCTTGCGGCTTGATCATTTTATTTATTTATTTATTTATTTAAGGTTTTTATATACCGGCAATCATGACAACATATCTTGCTGGTTTACATAAAACAGGGGTGCAGTATATACATCAAACTGGAACTGTGTGTCAGAAGGTGCAGTTACATATAACAGGGGTAGCAGAACTGGGAGAAGGAGGAAGAGAAAGGATAGAATAGTAGCGGTTAAACAATATACAAATTAAGTGCTATATACAATGCATGGTTGAAGACTGGTAGTTTTGAGGAGGTGATAGTGGGGTCGTTAGATTGTGTCCGGGAACGCTTGCTTGAAAAGCCAAGTCTTAAGTTTGTTTCTAAAAGTTAGGAGGCAGGGCTCCTGTCTGAGATCTGAAGGAATGGAGTTCCAAATGAGGGGACCAGCTGTGGAAGTGGCACGATCTCTTAGGGTAGCGTGTCTGGTCGTTTTCGCAGGGGGTGCTAGGAGTGAGCCTCTGTAAGCGTCTCTGGTTGGTCTTGACGAGTTGTAAATTTGGATTGGGATTTGCAGATCAAGGGTGGTGAGTTGATGTATTGTTTTGAATATGATGGATATGGCTTTGTACAAAATTCGGAAGTGTACGGGTAGCCAGTGAAGCTCTTTCAGTATGGGCGATATATGATCTCTTCTCCTGGCGCCTGTTAGTAGTCTGGCTGCTGAGTTTTGAACCATCTGCAACGGTTTGGAGTAGGATGAAGGAAGACCTAGCAATAGAGAATTGCAATAATCTAGTTTCGAGAAAATGATTGCTTGGATGATCGTTCTGAAGTCGTGAGCATGGAAAAGGGGTCTAATTCTTTTTAGTACCTGGAGTTTGAAGAAACAGTCTTTGGTTGTTTTGTTGATGTGAGCCTTGAAGTTCAGCCGGTTGTCTATGATCACTCCTAAGTCTCTAACTTGTGTGGTGGGTAGGTTGGTAGGAAGATTATTGTTAGGAATGCTATTCTCAGGCGAGATGAGTAGGATTTCAGTCTTGGAGGAATTTAGGATGAGGTTTAGGTTGTTGAGTAGTTGTTTGATTTTTTTATGGCAAGATTCCCAGTATTCAAGAGTTTTAGAGTATGTGTCCTTGATGGGGATGATAATTTGAATATCATCTGGAACCACAATAATAATTTGAATATCATCTGGAACCACAATAGGTGATGGTTTGGTGAGCGAGGAAATAAGAGTAAATAACGCTTTTGGGTCGTTGATGAAATGATGGATTTTTTGAGAGTAGAAGTTTCTTTTGGTGCGGAGGATGGCGATCCTGTATTGATGCATAAGAGTTTTGTATGCCGTCAGGTTACTTGTAGAGGAAGGGTTTTTGTGCCAAAGGTGTTCTCTGCTTCTGAGGTCTCTCTTGATGGATTTAAGTTCCGGTGTGTACCACGGTTTTCTGTTGTCCATATTTGAATAAAGGGTTTTTGTAGTTAGTGGGCAGGTGAGGTCAGCCACTTTTTTCGTGATTTTGGACCAGGAAGCAGTGGCCGAGTCTGTGTCAGTGAGGTCGAGCTGATCTAACTCCGAAGTTAGGTGATTGATGAGTGTGTCAGGGTTACATAACTTCCTGTAATGGATTTTGGTCTTTTGAGACTGAGAAGTGATAGGTTGATGATTTTTTAGAGTGGTGGAGATAAGCTTGTGATCAGACCAAGGGATAGGAGTACAGAGTGTGCCAGTTGAGGGGGAGAAGCTCTCATTTAAAAAGATCAGGTCCAAGGTGTGTCCTGCTTTATGGGTAGGTTCGTTGATAATTTGTTTGAAGCCCATACCGCTCAATGAATTAAGAAATGTGTCGCACCTAGAAGACAGTGGGGACTCATCCACATGGAGGTTGAAATCTCCCAAAAGGATGGCTGGTTTGTCTGAATTAATATGTTTGGCTATGAGCTCTATTAACGGGGATGGGTCTGACTCAAGGTAGCCGGGAGGGGCATAGGTAAGGGCAATTTGTAGGTTGTTAGATTTGAAGATAGCAAGTTCCAGGGGAGGAGAGGCATTTGCCCACTGAAGAGAAAGTCTAAGTTTTTTGTTTGCAGCAAGAAGCAGACCTCCACCTCTCTTCTTAGGTCTGGGAATAGAGAAGAAATTGTATGAGGAAAGCGGAAGTTGGTTGATTAGGGCAATATCTTCTGTTTTTAACCAGGTCTCTGTGATGGCACATAGGTCAGGTTGGGACTCCAAGAGGTAGTCATGGAGAAGGTGAGTTTTTTTTGTGAGGGACTGAGCATTTAATAGTGTTAGGGTGAAAAGAGTGAGACCTAGAAGTTGGTTCAGAGGAGAGATCATGATTGGGGTTAATCTCTTTTGCAAGATTGATGGTGAGTAGGGGATATTTGCTGAGTTGCTCCTGCTTTTGTGAATGATTGGGATGGTGAGAGAGATCATGGTTCACCCGCAATGGAGGACGGTGAATGGGGAAGGTGGGGGTTGGATGTGAGCGGAATATCCCAAAAACAAAAATATCGCGGGAGGAGTTGGTGTGGGAGAGAGCTGGTAAACACCAAGTGGTTTGGGAAATAAGGGAGTTACTGTTACGAAGCACAAACGGATTGTTTCACAGAAAGCTGCCTTAAGGAGCTGCACTAAGGAGCGCACAAAGGGGCCTGCCCCTTTGTCGTGCTCCTTCGGCCCGCGACGCTCGGCGAGCGGCGCCTAGCAGAGCTCAGAATTTAAACCTAGCAGGGCAGGCTCTGATAGGGTGGTAGCAAAGTTGCTGACGTCAGGGAGGGTCTCCTTCCTGGTAGGCTGCATCTCGGATGGGCGGATCGGAGGGCCTAGCCGCATGGCCGGCGCTGGAGCCTCGGAGGTAAGTGCTGTAACGGTGAGGCCTTGCCCCGACGGGCTTCAGCGCCGGATGCACAGGCCTGCAGCTACAGTCCGGTTCGAGGAGCGGCGGTGGCGATCGCGGTAAGTAAGGGACGCCAGGCGGAGCGGCTGGGGTTTAAATCCCCTGCTTACCGCAGATGCTGACGTCAGGGAGGGTCTCCTTCCTGGTAGGCTGCGTCTCGGATGGGCGGATCGGAGGGCCTAGCCGCGTGGCCGGCGCTGGAGCCTCGGAGGTGAGTGCTGGAACGGTGAGGCCTTGCCCTGACGGGTTTCAAAAGCATTTAGCTGGATAACTCAGAAGTTATCTGACAAGATGAAGATTTAGACTCTTATCTGTCTAAATTCTAGCGGGCAAATAAGCCAGATAGAATTTAGACGAATAAATTAGGAGCATTCCGGGGATGTAAAAGGGAAGAGTTGAGTTAGCCGACTAAAGGGTCATTTTCATAGGCTTATCGCACGCGATAAGCCTCTATCGCAAGCAAAAAGGCCCTTTTTGCGTGCGACAGCATGCTGGGGCAGCGAGGAGGCGGACTTGGCGGTGTCTTCACTGGCGGCAATAAGGTTAGTAATGCTATCGTCGCCAGTAGTGCGCCCAATAGCGCCACCTTTCACGGTGGCACTATTGGGTGTGAAAGCTGGCAGAGAAAACACCGTGGTGGTGCGAAAGCTGCTGGGTTCCGCAGGCCCGCCCCCCCGTTTTTGCTGGATTCACCATTCTGCGATAGAATGGTGAAACCATGCCTAAGTTGTCTGGCTATCTCTCAGGCCGATACAGTAAGGAGCGGTAGGAAGAGCTGCGTTAGTGCCGGGCACACCCGCGGTTGCCGCACACACAGTCCAGTTCACCTACCGCTCGATACTGTATTTAAATTGCTTGCAAATGCAAGCCACGTCTAAGAAGCGTCCGTGAAGCGTTAGGCCCGCGCAACCCATTTTACTGTATAGAGCGCTATACAGTATCCTGGGTGCACTGGCCTAACGCTTCACGGACACGCTGGTATCTGTCATTTCAAATGTCATTTCAAATGACATTTGAAATGACATTTGAAATGACAGGTACCAGGAAGTGAACGGTTTTCCTACGCTTGAGATTGCCAGTCCTCTCTCCCCTCCTCCTGAAGCAAGGCGCGAAAAGCAGCCTTGCTTCGGGAGGAGGGGAGAGAGGACTGGCAGTGTAAAGCAACGGCTTACTTTTTTCGCAGCCCTCCTCCGGAGACGGACATCGGCGGAGACGGACCGCGGCTCCCCTGCCTCCCGGCGAAGGTGGATGCCTGCACGGGCGAAAGCGGCCCCTGTGCGTGCAATTGGGCCACTCAAGACGTGACGTCACATGTCGTGATGCCAAACGTCGTGACGTCACACCTTGAGCGGCCCAATTGCATGCATAGGGGCCGCTTTCGCCCGTGCAGGCATCCATCTTTGCCTCCGGGATGCAGGGGAGCCGCGGTCCATCTCCACCGATGTCCATCTCCAGAGGAAGGCTGCGAAAAAAGTAAGTCGTTGCTTTGCACTGCCAGTCCTCTCTCCCCTCCTCCCGAAGCAAGGCTGCTTTATGCGCCTTGCTTCGGGAGGAGGGGAGAGAGGACTGACAATCCCAAGCGTAGGAGAACCGTCTACTTCATTGCTACTTTTTTTTTTTTTTTCGCTTTTTCGCTTTTTTCGCTTTTTTCTGCTTTCGTTGCTTCGGGAGGAGGGGGGAGAGTACTGGGGCTGCCCCGGAGACCAGCACCCATTGACACGGCCAAGGCAGGTGAGCGGGGGCTTGGGGAAAGTTTGCCGCCTACCCTTACCCCTGCCTCTATTTATTTATTTATTTATTTATTTATTTATTTATTTAATTAAACAGTTTTTATATACCGTTGATTAGACAAAGTCCATCTCTACGGTTCACAATTTCTACATTACAATAACATAGAGAGAAAGGAAAAATTACAATTTCTCATAAATATAAAATTCACTAAAAGACAGTAAATTAATTAAACTTCTAAAATGCATCTAAATATGAATTATAAAACCTAGGAGTATAAAATTATAAATTACAGATATAGTTAAGATAATTAAAAGAAAAATTAAAAGTAGAATGAAAAAAAAATAAAATAAAGGTGCTGCCCTTCAAAAGATTCTACTTGCTTTGGTGGGAACCCTGCCATTTATTCCGTATCAAATGCTCGCTGGAATAACGCAGGGGTAAGGGTAGGCGGTAAGTTAGCAGGTTAAACACGCGGCAAAACGGCAGGGTAAAAAAGTGATAGTTGGGGCGCGCGTTACTGTATGGGAGGGAATAGCTAATTCGATCGTTTACATCTAATATACATGCCGCTGGTGGAAGGGGTTACCCGGTGATTTAAAGGGGCGGTAAGAATCGGTTAAAGGGGATTGTGTATTGCAGGAAGGGCTAACGCAGCTGGAAAGTGAGTAGAAAGCAGGTTAGGAGCGGGGTAACCACGGCCGCACTTTACTGTATTGACTTGTGAGATAGATAACTTAACTGTCTTAGTCTGGTTGGGCCAAAGAGTTGTCTTAAAGATAGCCAGATAAGTTAGCTAGTCAACTTTAAGATAGCTCTCTATATTCAATAGTGCAACTGTACTACAAGAGACCATGAGAAGTGCATCAAGGGGCGGATTTTCATACTCCGCGAATAGGCCTACTTTTGTTTGCGCTCCAGGCGCAAACAAAAGTACGCTGGATTTTAGTAGATACGCGCGGAGCCACGCGTATCTGCTAAAAACCTGGATCGGCGCGCGCAAGGCTATCGATTTTGTATAGCCGGCGCGCGCCGAGCCGCGCAGCCTACCCCTGTTCCCTCCGAGGTCGCTCCGAAATCGGAGCGGCCTCGGAGGGAACTTCCTTTTGCCCTCCCCTCACCTTCCCCTCCCTTCCCCTACCTAACCCACCCACCCAGCCCTGTCTAAGCCCCCCCCTTACCTTTGTTGGGGGATTTACGCCTCCCTCCGGGAGGCGTAAATCCCCGCGCGTCAGCGGGCCTCCTGCGCGCCGGGACGCGACCTGGGGGCGGGTCCGGAGGGCGCAGCCACGCCCCCGGGCCCAACCCCGGAACGCTCCCGACACGCCCCGAAAACGCCGCGCGGTTCGGGCCCGCCCCCCGACACGCCCCCTCCGAAAACCCCGGGACTTACGCGAGTCCCGGGGCTCTGCGCGCACCGGTAGGCCTATGTAAAATAGGCTTACCGGTGAGCAGGGCTCTGAAAATCCGCCCCCAAGAGTATAAGGCTTTGGATCAAAATGGCAAAACCGATTGTCATACAGTAATGGAATTTGAAAAAGCACTTTGAAGACTCTAGGAGCAGAGGAAAAAAAACATCAAAAGGCACCAAGAGAAGTATAAAACAGCAGGAGCACTAATGATACAATTTCAAACAATAGGTGGAGAGCAATGCAGCAACAGGAGTATCATCAACTTCCCAAGGTTTATATTGAGAGCTATGGCAGCAAGCAAGGATTGGATTTGTCCGGTCTAAGCTGCTCTGCCGCTTCCTGCTGTTGCTGGAAGCTCTCTCCACCCTCCGGGGTTCTACTAACTTGGGTACCTGCTCCTCGGGGGCCCTATGCTTCTTTCCAGGTGCCTATCCAGTATCCAGGTACTTGCTCCTCGAGGGCCTGAGTTGTCTACCTTGGTGCCTGCTACCATTACTTCTACTTGCTGGGAACTCCACCAATACAGCTTGAAGGGTGTGAGTAATCTAACATCTACCAGTCTGTCTCACCTACAGCTCCTCATTGGAAATCTTCATCGGAGCTCCCTATACCACCACTGTGGGATGGGTATCCTCATCCAAGGACCCAAGACTGCTGCTGCAGGAATCTACTCACTATTGCTACCTCTGGTGAACTCTACAAGCTGTACAATAAAAATTATCTCTGTGTTTGTGCATCTGAGTCTAGCCTGGTACTGCAGTTCCCCGTGGGGCTCCTCCCCATGGGAGTGGCCATTACTGCAGCACCTAAGAATACACCAAACACCTCAAAACCATAACATTACTGTATAGTTTTTTTTGTGATATTCCAATAAAATAGTTTGAACACTAGATATCCACATCATAGCACTCAAGGGCACAGAGTCAATCAAATACTGTTCAGTGTTACCCTATTGTTTAATATCATGAGGCTTATGCCAATCCATCACTGCACAAACAGGCTGATTCAGTAAGAGACGCGGGAGAATGGGCGCCCCATGTTGAGCGCCTGCTCTCCCAACACTCACCCAGCTACCTCTCCAAGGCATGCAATCCTGTATTTAAATGAGGGGTCATGCTAAAAGGAGGCACTAGGGATGATTATGTGACCCTAGTGGCTCCTTGGCCCAGGAGAGGTGGCTCTGTCAGCGAGTTCAGGAAACCGACACTCAGTTTTATGAGCGTCGGTTTTCCAAACCCGCTGACAGCCAGCAGTTAGGAAAACGGACGCCATTAAAATTGAGCTTCCCTTCTCCTAACCGGACTGGCCTGCACATTTTTTTTAAATGATTTTTTTTACATGTTTGGTTCCTCCAACTTAATATTGCTAGGATATTAAGTCAAAGGGTGTACAGAAAAGCAGTATTTTCTGCTTTTCTGTACACTTTTTTGGGTTGCTCATAAATTAATGCCAAGGGCAGGCATTAATTTCTGAGCGTAAAATATGTGGATTGGCTTCACATTTTAATTTCAGTATCCTGGGTGACTAATAACCTCATCAGCATGCATTTGTATGTGATGAGTTCTATTAGTTTCCAGAGAGGTTTGCTTCATGTTTTTGATGTGCTAAACCCCTTACAGTATAAGGGGTAGGGATGTGAATCGTTTTTGATGATTTAAAAAAATTGTCAGATATTTTTTAAATCGTCAAAAATTGTTAGAGTCGCGATACAATAGAAATTCCCCCGATTTATCGTGAAAAATCGTAAATCGGGGGGGGGAGGGCGAGAAAACCGGCACACCAAAACAACCCCTAAACCCACCCCGACCCTTTGAAACAAATCCACCACCCTCCCGAACCCCCCCCAAATGTTTTAAATTACCTAGTGGTCCAGTGGGGGGGGGGGGGGGGTGTCCCGGCGCAATCTCCTGCTCTCAGGCCATCGGCGCCATTTTGGCTGCCACTAATATAAATGGCGCCGATGGCTCGATAAAAAAACCCCCACCCGACCCTTTAAAATTATCCTCTTAGCCTCCCCCACTCTCCCGACCCCCCCCCAAAAAACCAACCGTCGGCCCCTATGACATAGTGAGGGCAAAGGTGACGCCGGCGCCATTTTGAATACTGGCAATACGGCCGGAGTGCAGGAGGTCGCTCCCGGACCCCCGCTGGACTTTTGGCAAGTCTTGTGGGGGTCAGGAGGCCCCCCCAAGCTGGCCAAAAGTCCCTGGGGGTCCAGCGGGGGTCCAGGAGTGATCTCCTGCATACGGACTGTATTGCCAATATTCAAAATGGTGCCGGCGCTACCTTTGCCCTGTCACATGGTAAGGGCAAAGGGCCATCGGCGCCATTTTTTTTAGCGCAGCTGATAGCATGGGAACGGGAGATCGCTTCCCGCGGCCCCCCTGGACCACCAGCTTTGTGTAAAATGTTTTGGGGGGGGTCGGGAGAGTGGGGGAGGCTAAGGGGGTAATTTTAAAGGGTTGGGATGGGGTATTTTTATCGGCGCGGGCCTCACTAAAAAAAATTAGTGATGTGAATTGGAATCAGAACCGATTCCAATTCACATCTCGTATTGATCAGATTCCCCCCCCCCCCCCCAGTCGAATCCGATCGTTAAAACGATCGGGCACACGATTCACATCCCTAATAAGGGGTAATAGAAACGTGTCGAAAACTTGCAGCTTAACAGCGTGTTAAATGGTGCACTTGGCCAAGCTCAGTTTACAGAATTGGCCTGAAAATTGGGAAACCATATAGTACCATTTAAGATTAGGAACACTAAGGCCTCCTCGAAGTTTGGGTTGAAACATGCCCATCCTCGAGATACAAGGTGGCCTGTGTTGCCAGATGTAGTCTAAATCTTATTTTGCCAAACTTTTAACATAGATTCAGAGATAGAGATAGGAAGAACCTGAAAAAGATAAAAAAAAAAAATGGGGCAAAATGTTCATTTTTACTGCCGCAATTCTGCCCAGCCATGACAAATTATAGTGCTCCCATCTACCCAAATCCTAAGAAATAGCCTCAATTAAATGAGGAAATTTCAGATTAAAAACTACTACAGTCACTAATTTCAAATACTTCCCCCTGTCTTTAGCTATATATTTAAAATCTCAGATTTATCTATGTTTAGATTAAAGTCCAAGACCTATTCAAATCTGTCCATTTCATTAATCACTTCAGTAAGAGAAAGATCCGGTCTAGTGAGACTAAACAAGATGTCATCTGCAAATAGGGACAGCTTGTAACTGTCTTGCCTATTTCCACCACTAGGATCCCTGGATTTCTGTGGATCCTCCTGCAAAAGAATCCAAGAAAATTGCAAATTTCAGGTGGATATTGGGCAATCCTGCACTGTGCCCTGCCTACTGGAATATTAGCAGAATATTCCAGTAGGCAGGGCACAGTGCAGTGAAATTCACCTCAATGCAAGCCTCTGGGCCATCACACAGTTTTCTAATCCAAATGATAAAGATAAAGGGGTAGATTTAAAAAAATTGCGCGATCGCGTACTTTTGTTCGCACACCAGGCGCGAACAAAAGTACGCTGGATTTTATAAGATACGTGCGTAGCCGCGCGTATCTTATAAAATCCGGGGTCGGCGCGCGCAAGGGGGTACACATTTGTGCAACCTGCGCGCGCCGAGCCCAGCGCGCGCTGCCTGTTCCCTCCGAGGCCGCTCCGATTTCGGAGCGGCCTCGGAGGGAACTTCCCTTCACCCTCCCCCCACCTTCCCCTCCCTTCCCCTACCTAACCCACACCCCCGGCCCTATCTAAACACCCCCTACCTTTGTCAGCAAAGTTACGCCTGCTAAAAGCCGGCAGCCCCGCTCTGTGTTCCGGTCCCGGGGGCTGGTCCAGAGGCCGCGGCCACGCCTCCGGAACACCCCCGGGCCGAAACCATGCCCGCTTCGCCGCCCCCGAAACGCCGCATCACGCGCGTCGTCGCCCCCAAAACGCGTCGTCGCTCCGGCCACGCCCCCGACACACCCCCAATAAGCCCCTTTTAGAAAGCCCCGGCACTTACGAGCTTCCCGGGGCTTTACGCGCACTGACGGCCTATGCAAAATAGGTGCGCCGGCGCGCGAGTGCCCTGCGCGCGCAAATCCTTCCGAATTTACGCACGCAGGGCTTTTAAAATCCGCCCCAAAGGTTTTAAACAGGAACTCTTCACCCTTTCTAATGACTTCTTTGCATCAGCTGTGAGAAGCAGAGAAGACAATTCCTCTCTCTTTGTCCACCAGATCAAGTATAGGATTTTACAGATATTATCATATGCTATCCATCCAGGAATATATCCAGATTTATCTTGGTGAATCAAAACTGCAACCAAGGAACCCAACTGATCAGCTAGCACCTTGGCTAGAATCTTTAAACTAAATTGATAAGGAACTACATAATGTGGGTTCTTTACCATTTTTGTAATTACTGTAATGCAGGCCAAATTAGCTCCACATGAGAGGGAGACTATTAATACAAATCAAAGGTTTGTCTAAAATGGGAGCAATATGTTTTTATAAAATCACTGAAAACCCATCAAGCTCTAGGTACTTTCCCATCTATGTAAAGCTCAGCTCTCTGTTGAGCAGTTCTTCGTTTTATGTAAACCGGAGTGATTTGTAGTCCCTACAAGAACTTTGGTATATAAAAATTAAAATAAATAAATAAAATCTTAAGATTCTTAATAACTTGGAGACCCTCATGCGTCAGTATTTCTCTATCCAAAATGGATTGTTGATCCAATGACAATGTGGGAAGATCAATACCTATTATATAATTGTCATTTGCTACCTCATTAATTGATGTATCTTGGTGGTATTCGTCTTCATAAAATTGTGAAAATTGCATCCGGATCACACTGCTATCAGTCAGAAAATTCCCTGACCTGTCTTTAACTTTATGTATATAATTTCTTGTGAATTTGTTTTTTAACCTTCTTGCCAGAAGATTGCTAGCCTTATTACCCAGCTCAAACATTTTCTGTTAGAAGAGGTCCATCTGATGGGCAATTTTATCTATATCAAGTATGCACAATTCATGTCTAGCTCTATACAGCTTAATAAGGGTAGATGAGTCCTGTTTATGTGTTATGATTCTGCTCGTGGGCCTAGTCATGAGCAGCCTCTCACCTTTTCCCCCCAGCTGTCCTGACGCCGTTTTATATGGCTGAGACTGCCACTATGCTCCGCGGCAGGCAGCTGCTGTCATCTCTCCTTCCACGTGGCTGGAGGCTGCCGACGCTTCTCCTCTGCAGCGGGTCAGATGCCACCACTGATGTCACTGCCGCTGTCCGGGTCTCCATGCAGCCCGGAGGCCACGTTGAAGCCTTCTGCCTTCGCGGCAGGAGATGCTGACATGTTCTTCCTCTTCACGGCTCGGAGGCCACTGATTCCGGTGTTTCTTCAGCGGCTTGAGCCTGCCCGTAGCTTCCATTCCCGTGGCTGGAGCCACCTCTGATGCCGGGCCTGGCTTCACAGCCTAGTTCCACTCCTGCTCCAATCTGCAGCATGGCTGCTGTCCCTGATCCTACCTCCTTAGGTGCGGGGCCGAGCCTCTTCTCAACTTTTAAAGGGCCAGTTCTCCTGGCTCCTCCTGATGACCTCATCTTGGGTGTTTCCTCTTCAGCCCTACAAAAGGGCCCAGCCTTCAGGTCCTCATCGCCTTTGTAAGGAGTCATTCGGTTCTTCTTGGGAATTCCTTTGTCGTACTTTGTGGTTCCTAATCCTTCATCTCATCTTAGTTCCATGTTTGGTCTCTCACAGGATCCTAGTCCTTGTCTTCAGATTTCTTCGTCGTCTGACTCTCCTGATGTCTTCACCTTCAGATCTTCCTGAAGTCCTGCCTTCCAATGTCCTGTCCTTCCTGAAGTCCATCATCCTGTTGTTCTGCATTTTGTAGCCTCCTCAATGCCCTTGGCTGGGTGACCTGGGGGTCCAAATTCCAGAGGTCCAGATATCTCAGATGCCTTGTTCTTCAGTTCACTCGACACCTCCTGGATGCTCTTGACTGAGTGTCTTGGGGGTTGAAGTCCAGATGTCTTGCCGTGCCAGACGTATTCGTCTTCAGAATTCTTTTGACTTCCTTGTCTTCAGTCCTTTTCGCTGTCAAGCGTTCAGACCCTTTTGGCTTCTACGTCAAGGAGCCTTCAGACTCATTGGCTCCCTTGTCAGGGAAGCCTTCCTCTCGGATATCTTGGTTCTGGATTCTACCTCCTAGTGGACCGTCCTCTTCAACTTTGGGATGACCTTCAGATGCAACTTTTACGCTGGGTCTGAAGCCGTCACTTCTTCAGGTTGGCTTGTGCCGATCACGCCTGGTCCCCGAAGCCCAGTTCAGGATGGATGCTACCACGAGTCATGGCCGGATACCTTCATACTGAGTTTTAACTCTTCTGTCATCTTTCCACTCAGCAAGTGTCTTCATCAATGTCCTTGATGTTCTTCTCTTCAGTCTTGCCTCATCCTTATCCAGTATCATCTGATCCTTGTCTTCAAGTATCATCTGATCATCGTCTTCAGTCTTCAAGTTTCGTCTTGTTCCAGTTCCATCATCTGCCCTTGACCTCTGTCCATCCTGGCGCATTTGCCATTCTTGTATGGCAGGTCTGAAAGGTTTATCGAGTGGCTGAAGGGCTACCCCAGAGACCAGCATTGCGTTGTTGGGACTATACTGATGCATCAGGTTCGGTGGAGGTGCGAGTCCCTGGTCTTCTGCCTGTCTGCCTATGCTGGGATACGTCTCACCTGCCTTGGTGCTTCCAAGGAGCTCCTCTCTGCAGTCATGCCATGGTCCAAGGGCACACCACTCTCCTCGAAAGCGGGATCATTCCCTAGTGCTCCCGCAACATTATGTTTATGCAACTGTTGCAGAACACTAATCTGCTGAAGTAGATTCACCCTGACAGCTTCTTTCTCTTTATTCTTATAGATTGCCCAAGAATCAGCTACTTCCTAAGGACTAGGGATGTGAATCGTGTCCTCGATCGTCTTAACGATCGATTTCGGCTGGGAGGGGGAGGGAATCGTATTGTTGCCGTTTGGGGGGGTAAAATATCGTGAAAAATCGTTAAAAATCGTTAAAAATCGAAAAATCGAAAAATCGAAAAACCGGCACATTAAAACCCCCTAAAACCCACCCCCGACCCTTTAAATTAAATCCCCCACCCTCCCGAACCCCCCCCCCAATAACTTAAATAACCTGCGGGTCCAGCGGCGGTCCGGAACGGCAGCGGTCCGGAACGGGCTCCTGCTCCTGAATCTTGTTGTCTTCAGCCGGCGCCATTTTGGAAAATGGCGCGGCTCTTGCTGTAATCCACAAGAAACAGAGCGTTTCTTGTGGATTACAGCAAGAGCACAATCAACACCAATGGAGAACAAAGAGTGTGAAGATAAGTGCAGAATTTAAGCACCATATATATATTTTTTTAAAGAATCTTTTAAGTGCAAACACAAAAATTTTTTGAAAAATAATAATGATTTGATTCAGTTAAAAAATCGGGACTGAAATGACCAAATGATTATATATAAGGCAGAGTTGATATACGCGAAAGCAATTACGATGATGCCTATTATGAAGGTCATAAGAATATGAGTACCTATTACAGTACTGCGTCGAAATTTGTAAGGTGAAGGCAAACTGGTATTGGTTTGAAAATTGATGTTGGGTTTTTCCGATACAGTTTGACACAAAATCACAGTATCCTCACTTTGATCAATTGGAGTGCTTTAGTGAAAAGCCAGGTCTTAAGCTTGCGCTTGAAGGTTTTTAGGCATTCTTCTTGCCGTAGTTCTACTGGCATTGTGTTCCAGAGGGTTGGCCCGGTGATCGATATCGCACGGGCTCTCGTGAAAGTGAGTTTGTAGAGTTTGGGCGAAGTGGTGGGCATGGTGGCGAGATGAATATGTCTTGTGGGTTTATTAGATTGGTGAAATCGGAAGGAGTCATTAAACCAGTTCATTTCAGGGTTGTGTAAGGCCTTATGAACGAGAGAAAGAGCCTTATATTGTATGCGGGAGGCTATAGGGAGCCAATGCAGATCTTTTAGGATCAGTGTGATATGGTCGTATCTGTGTGTGTTGGTCAAGATCTGGGCTGTTGTGTTTTGTAATATTTGGAGGGGGTGGATGGCGTTATTCGGTAGGCCGAGAAGGAGGGAATTACAGTAGTCAGTTTTGGCAAAAATGATAGTTTGTAGAACAGTACGGAAGTCAGGGGGGTGGAGTAGGGGTTTAAGTTTCTTTAGGGTGTGAAGTTTAAAGAATCCGTCCTTTAGTATGTTACTGATAAATTTCTTCAACGTGAAGTGACCATCAAGGATGATTCCCAGATCACGGACTTGTTGGGCAAATGGGGAGTGTGATAGAGGGGAGGGGTTCAGTTGGTTTTGGGGGGAAATAAGCATGATTTCAGTTTTAGTGGTATTAAGAGCTAAGTGGATGGAAGATAAGAGATTGTTTATGGATTGGAGGGTGTCCTTCCAGATATCCATAGTTTTCGAAAGAGAGTCAGTGATGGGGATGAGCAACTGCACTTCGTCAGCGTAAATATAATGGGGGAGGTTGAGACTGGAAAGGAGGTAACAGAGGGGTAAGATGTAGATATTGAATAGGGTTGAAGAGAGGGATGAGCCTTGTGGGACACCTTGCTTGAGGGGGATGGCCTTGGAAACATGGTTTCCTAGCTGAATTTTGAAATTTCTGTTACTGAGGTAGGAATTGAACCAATTGAGGGCAACTCCTGTAATGCCAATTTCAGTTAACCGCTGTAGGAGAATGGAGTGGCTAATGGTGTCAAATGCAGAGGAGATATCAAGAAAGGCAAGAATATAAGATTGCCCTTTCTCGAATCCTTTGAGTATATGGTCTGACAGGGAGAGTAAAAGAGTCTCAGTGCTGTGAGATTTCCGAAAACCATACTGAGCAGGGGCAAGGATGTGGTTATCCTCAAGGTATTCTGTGAGTTGTTTGTTGACGGTTTTTTCAAGGAGTTTGGAGATGAAAGGGAGATTGGAAATGGGGCGGTAATTGGCTAGATCAGAGGGGTCTAGTTTGGGTTTTTTTAGTATGGGTTTAACAATTGCTTGTTTGGGGGGGACGGGTACCTGTCCAGAATTAATGGAGAGGTTGATGATATTTGTTAGGGGTTTAGCAATAAGGTTGGGTATTGAGAGGAGATGTTTAGTGGGTATTGTGTCAGATGGGTGGGTGGAGGGTTTGGCTTTTTTAATAAGTGTTTCTATTTCTAGTGTAGAAGTGTAATCTAAAGAGGAGAGAGTTTTAGTATTGTTGTTAGTCCTTGTTTGGCTGGGGTCAGAGTCAGATTGATTAAAAGGAATGGAGGATGCATTAGTGAACATGGATAACAACTTGTCGATTTTAGTTTGGAAAAATGAGGCAAGTTCTTCACATTTAGATTTGGCTACATCGTCTGGGATGTCAGAGGCTGCTGACTTGGTAAGGGAATTAACGTAATCGTATAGCACTTTAGGGTTGTATTGGAATTGGTGTATTTTGTTAGCAAAGAAATCTCTTTTCGTAGTGTTAAGTTTTTCTATATACAGGTATAGGGAGGATTTAAATTGTGCCAGATGTTTACGTGAAGGGTTATTGCACCAGATCTTTTCGGTTTTTCGAAGGTGTTGTTTAAGGTTTTTTAATTCTTGGGAGTACCAAGGTTTCTTTTTGTTGTTGTTTTGTGAGCAGATGAGTTTGGCTTGTAGGGGGCACGTAGAATTGGCTATAGTGTTCGTAATGTCGTACCAAGAGGCAAGCGCTGTGTCTGCATTGGAGAGGTCTAAGTGATCAAGAGTGTTTGAGACCGCTGCAATAAGGTCATCTCTGGTACAGTTTTTTCTATAATGGATAGTTTTATTTGTGTTATCATGGCGGGTAGGTATCTTGATAGAGAGAGATGCATTGATGAGGTGATGATCTGACCAGGGGATAGGTGTGTGGGAAGGAGGGTCGGTATGAATGAGAGCATTGTGAAGAGGAGATCAAGGGTATGGCCCGCCTTGTGAGTAGGGAAATCAATGGATTGCTTGTAGCCTAGAGCACTTAATGGATCGAGTATAGCTTCACATGATGGGGTCCGGGGGGAACTATCGACATGCAAGTTGAAATCACCTAATATGATTGCTGGGGTGTCGATAGAGATATTCTTTGCGATATATTCTATGAGGGCTGACGGATTGCTATGTAAGACTCCTGGGGGGCATAGACGAGACAGATTTGTAAAAATGGGGATTTGAAGAGGCCTATTTCAATTTTGGGGGGGAGGGGTGGGGTGGAGTATCATATTGAATTTTTTCTTTATGGTTAAAAGTAAACCACCTCCTTTATTTTTTGGCCTGGGGATGGAAAAAATGTCGTAAGTGTCGGATGGAAGCTGATTTAGGAGAACCGTGTCAGAATCCTTTAGCCAGGACTCTGTTATGGCACAAATATCTGGATTTTGGTCTATGAGTAGGTCGCATAGAAGAGGGGTTTTTTTGTTGAGTGACTGGGCATTGAGGAGAACAGGAGAAAAGGCAGTTAGGCCAATGATTTGGGTGAGAGGGGGGGAGATCATGGATGGGAGTATGGTTCTAAGATGTGAGTGGTGTCGTGGGTATAGGGGAAGGTTGGGCCTAAATTTGTTGTATGTGAGAATGGTGATCTGGTGCTGATGCAAATTGTAAGGGTAGAGTGTTAGGAAGTAATGTGTGAATGGAATTGGTTGAAGATAAGGGAAATAAGATGGGGTTATCAGTCGGGTTGTAGAATGCACTGGGGCAGAAATGAGAAATAGAGATTGTGTAGTGGGAGGAGTGAGAGGGGAGAGGTAATATTTGAAAGCACGAGATCAAGTGTATAACTGGTGTAGGAAGAGAAGATACGTATGTGCACAGTAATTGACAGGGTGCAGTAGTAGAGAGATGCACGGCAATTGTCAAATACAGTAATGGTAATTATCAAATACACAGCAAAAATCACATACAGTAGTTATCAAATACACCGCAATTTTCAAATACAGTGGTTGAGGTGGCAGGGACAGGGCAGGAACAAATGTGTAGCACAAAGAGGAAGGAACCAAAGGTTTACTTCCCTGAGAGATATAAAGGCTAGCACACAGCGATGGAACCTTCTTGCATTGGAATGAGAGGGGTCCCACTTAACTAGAAAGACAGACGCTTCCTACTATATAAACCTATGTCCTTTGCCTACAGCTGGGCAACAATGGCGAGGGGACTGTCCAGGGTATGGTTCTCGCGCACTTGTAGTAGATGTAGAGGATGCTGATGTGAGGAGAGCAGTTATTAGTGTATTGCGGGGCCGTACTACGGGGCCGCTCGAAGGGGCGCTCAAAGGGGCAGGCCCCTTTGATGCGCTCCTTCGGCGCGCAACGCACGGCGCGCAGCGCCGGGGTTGGAGGACGATTTAAAGGTCCGCCGGGCCTGGCGATTGGCTGCACAGGTAAGAGGGCGGTCTGTCTAGATGGTCGGAGGCGGCGGCTGGACGGCACGAGTGGCCACGCGGTCGGGCTCGGACCCAGCGAGGGTAAGAGGGATCTGAGGCCTTACCCCGGTGAGTCTGTGGCGCCGATCGCGCAGGCCTTCCCTCAAGCCGGTGCCGCATTGGAGGAGGAATCGCTGCTTGCAGGCGTCGCTTGGAAGGAGGGAGCCCCGGAGCTGGAGGACGATTTAAAGGTCCGCCGGGCCTGGCGATTGGCTGCACAGGTAAGAGGGCGGTATCTCTAGATGGTCGGAGGCGGCGGCTGGATGGCACGAGTGGCCACGCGGTCGGGCTCGGACCCAGCGAGGGTAAGAGGGATCTGAGGCCTTATTGGGGTCATAGATGATTCGTGGTGCCATGGCTTTGAGGACACTGTTCATGTCATGGTTCATTTCATCCGTCAGGTTTTGAACGGTTGCATAATACCCTCTTCGTACAACAAAGTGATGCTCAGTGCTTCCTTCACCTGTGGTGACAACATATTTATGGTCTTCTTTAATATTATCCCATGTGTTCGGGTACTGTATTTCCACCAGACCCACTTCCCAAAGGCCCTGTAGGTCCAAAGGTCTAGCTAATTGTGTGGTGAAATTAGAGCTGTTGTTTTGTGGAAATATTCTCACAGAGGCGTTACTAGGCAGCGTTATGTAAAATCCCCCTTCATTCATTTTTTTCTTTTTATGAGACAAGGCCTTTTCAAATCAAATGTTTTGAATCTCTGATGCTTTTATCCAGCTGTTAAATTTTTCAGGCCATCCTCGCCATTTCACAAAGCACTGCTTGTTCTTACCTCTCCCTTTTACCTTTAGAACCTTATCAACGCGGTATATTCTGTCCTGTTGAGGGCTGACTTTCTGTAATTCTTCAGGATAAAAAGAACCTTGAATGGTTTCCTCACCATAATCTTGTATCTTGTACACTGTTTTCTGTCCCCTGCTTAAGACGTCAGTTATTATAAATATCTCATCTGTCCATGTTTGTTCATAACCTTTTTCAAATTTCCCTTTAATTTTTGACAGTCTAACATGATCCCCCTTTTTTTAAAAAAGGCTTAGCAGTTTCATGTTTGTTGTTATTGCCGTAGATTACTTTCCAGAACCACAGTGAGTTTGAGGTTGTTACATCGATGGGGCGGGCCTGTATTGTTCTGTGAAAACTGTGATTGTAACTGTTCATAAAAGCCGGAAGCACATCTTCATAGCGAAAAGTGTTGCGCGCTGTAAAGTATCGCCACATTTTGGATTTTAAAGTCCTGTTAAATCTCTCCACAACTGCTGCCTTAACATCGTTGTTGGTCACAAAATGATGAATGCCCCTGTATTTTAACAAACTCTTCACAGATCTGTTTAAAAACTCCTTTACCTCTGTCTGTTTGTATTTGTTGGGAACACGACCACCTTTAAATATATTTTCAAAGGCCTCGGCCACTTCACAACCTGTTTTTGTTTTTAGGGTCACAGCCCATGCGTATTTTGACAAAACATCTATCACCGTCAAAATGTATTTGTAGCCTCTGTTATAACCAGACAAGGCGGTCATATCAACCAAATCTGCTTGCCATTGCACATCCACATCAGACACTATGGTTTTATTTCTTTTAAATCGTACCCTAGCAGGTTTGTGTAAAGAATAAGCATCTTGTTCTGTAAGCCAATCAATCACTTGTTTCTTGGTCACAGACGGCATACATGCTTTAGCTGCCTGCAAAAGAGGTGTTATACTGCCAAAACTGCTGGTATATCCTGGCTCATTATAAATTTTCTTTAAGATCCACTGGTGCATTCTTGTTTTTTTATATGGCTGTAAAATACAGAAGCCTGTTTTTTTAAAACAAAACTAAAGCCTTGTGGTTTACTATTGCAAACCTATACCCCCCACTGCTTTCAATTATCCTCTGCCCAGATTTTAGGCTGGCAGGGAGGATTGAGGCAGAGAGGGGTGGAGGGAAGGGGTGTTGTTGGATTCTCCCTGTCTCTGTGTACAGAATGAGTCACAGCTTCCTGCCTGCTGTCTGGTAACTTTTATTGGGGCATGCCTATCTACAGCAAGGGCTTGGAAGGGTAGTCTTGGGCTTCTGGTGACATCACTGGGGGGTTTGGCTTGGGGGTTTGAGTGACAGCGTACCCATAAACTACTCCGGTCCCTAGTCTTTGCAAAAAAAAAAAAGCCTGTCTTGCAGCTTGTGCCTATGTGAAACACCTATCTACAGCGAGGGCTTGGAGGGGTGGACTTCTGGTGACATCACTGGGGGGGTTTGGCTTGGGGGTTTGAGTGACAGCGTACCCATAAACTACTCCGGTCCCTAGTCTTTGCAAAAAAAAAAAGCCTGTCTTGCAGCTTGTGCCTATGTGAAACACCTATCTACAGCGAGGGCTTGGAGGGGTGGACTTCTGGTGACATCACTGGGGGGGGGGGTTTGGCTTGGGGGTTTGAGTGACAGCGTACCCATAAACTACTCCGGTCCCTAGTCTTTGCAAAAAAAAAAACAAAAACCTGTCTTTTGCAAAGTTTGATCCTGCAGTTCATGCAATTCACCACAGGTAGCTTCAATCACTTGTTTTAAAAACCAAATCCTTGTCAACAGAATGAGCCACAGTTTTCCTGCCTCCTAACAGCTTGTATTTTGTTTTTTTTAAAACAGAGTGGCTAGAAAAAAAGCATATTTCCTGCAGTTTTCCTGCCTCCTAACAGCTTGTATTTTGTTTGTTTTTTGCTCTGTCATCATTAAAAGACGTAAGGATGTTCTAGGGACGCATTTTAAAAGCATACTTCCGGCTCTGACATCATTAAAAGGCATCAGGATGTTCTAGGAGCGCATATTTCGGGACTTTTGTATTGTACTTCCGGTGAAATCATCAAGAACAGCCAGAGTCCATTAATTCTGACTTCATTAAAAAAGCGACAGGACCCTTTCTGATGATGTTTTAGGGGGTGTGTTTTTGGGGGGGCGGTGTGGGGTGGACTTCTGGTGATGTCATACCCGCTACGTCACAGGGGGTGTGGCTTGGGGTTGGGGTGTGGGTGGGGCCATCCGTGACATCATGGGGGGCGGTTTGGGGGTGGGGTGTGGGAGGGGCTCCCCATTCACTTCTATTGGGAGGGGAGGAGCATCGATGGGGTCTGGGGTGGGGTCTGGGGAGGGGCCAGGGACGGAAGGGGTGTGGCCTGGGGTGGAAGGGGTGTGGCCTGTGGGCGTGGTCGAGGTCGGGAGGGCGTGGCTACACCCCATTCACTTCTATGGGGAGTGGGCGGGGCTTAGACCGGAAGTGAACACTGATTGGCTGCTGTCATCCTTATCTCACCTGTCAATCAGTTTGATTGATCGTGTACCCATTATACTACTCCAGCCAATGCATGGCGAGTGAAGAACAAAGAGGCTGTAAAGATAAAATGCATATAAGTAAAGGCTATGTGTAAATAGAATTGAGTAGGTTTGGGAATTCCCCTGTGTTTGCTGGTGAAGCCTGCTACTCCCAAGAAACTCTGTATTACTTGCCTTTGGTACTATAATAAAAAACTTGTTTCACAGATATCTTTGGGTCGGTACTGATTGAGCGCGTACCCGGACAACCTGTAGCTTTAGGCTGTGCCTTTATAGCTTCTAAGCTACTTGTGATTTAAATGATTTTTAGAACAGATGGCCTGCATATTCGGGGCCCTGCTGGAGTTCCCTCATACCAATACAACTATGTCATCTACATGTAAGGGTAGAACAGGATCCAAGGGGGTGGCCCACCAAGGCAAATGATGTAAGCTAGGACAAACTATGTGCACTATGTTGGCACTCCTGCACTAACACTATTTGGAGACATGACTCTTTTAGACTCATTATCAATCCAAGAACATTAGACCAGCCACATATATTTGGTGTTATCTTTACTTAGTGTACAGTTTTTAACTCCAGCATATTGCTTCATTGTCAACATGTAGCATAGATAGGCATACGTGGTTTATGTTACTCACTGCTCCAGGCTCATGTCAAGCTATAGCTTAGCTTCTAGTGTCTTCTAATGATATGACTAAGTCACAGTGGTGTAAATGATGCAGCCATTCTGTCTTTGCCGCAGGAGGTTCTGGATACGGTTGTAGGACCTGGCTTCTCAACCCTATTTGCTATTCCCAAGATACTGGCGAAGATGAGGTACGATGAGGCCTTATGTTCTACCTGCTGTGTCATAGAATTCACCTTTGGAGTTCTCACAACTTGATTTCGCTGTTTGGAAAAAATGGGAGGAGCTTTAATGAATGCCCCACCCAAAGAAGTGAACATATTGCTGCTTTGCTGTGTATTTCATAATCTCATGCTATGCCATGGTATATCAATAGAGATACCTCATGATCTACCCCAGGATTCCTCATGTCCACCCGCAGAAGATGAAGACCAAGCAGACTGGCAGCCAGATTTTCCAAAGCCTCATACAATGCTACTTTGCTTGTTAGTCCTCAACTACCACTTCCCCTTCCATGGAAGAGAGCCCAGCAGAGTTTTTGCAGCTGCTCTCCTCTCTATCTACCTTCTTTTAATCACTGGTTATATCTATCTAGGCAAAATGTCTGGAACAGTGAGTAACAGAAGGTAGATAGAGAGGAGAACAGCTGCAAAAACTCTTCTGAGCTCTCTACCATGGAAGGGGAAGGGGTAGTTGTATACTAACAGGCAAAGTAGCATTGAGGCAGAAAATGTGTGTCTGTCACTGACAACTGAGCTACAGCTCCCCATTTGTAGCATTCATCCAACCCTGATGCTGTACATCAGAAAAGCCACACATTTCATAGCAGAAAAACCTCAACCTCTTAGTATGAATGTGCAAGGCCCTGCAATATGTCCTCCAGGGATACAAATGTGTCTGACCTGATCGAGTGAATATGCTAGGTGTAAAAATGTGTGATGGGCATGACAAACTGTACATGACATCCTGGCTGAGCTATCAATAACAGGACACACCTGATCTGGGAGTGCCAGGAGTACAAACAGTAAAAGGTTGTGAGGAACCAGTGAGATTTCAAATGCTCCAAATGGGAGGATAGGAAAAGGCAAATGTTTAAAGTGAACCCGTAGAAAGTGTGTAGTGGCAGGTCACACACCAAGCATTGTTTGTGCGCATATTAGCCGGCCTTTCCAGCATGGGTAGAAAAAGCCAGGCCCTTGTACAATGGCATGTAGACCGAACTGTACCAGAAACTTGGTCATGTTAGCGATGCTGCTACATCCCCCCCCCCCCTCCCCGTGTTGGTGTAGTTTGATGCAAACACATAGCCAGAGAGAGAATAGAGAAAGAAGCATCTTACCTATGTGCCATCTGTCACTGTAGAGGTCATCCTCAAAATTCTCAAAGAGGCCCGATTGCCCATGTATAAAGAAATTGTGTGCGGATCACGGGTACCTTGCCCCAACATCAAGGATGCGCATATCAGTGGCACAGACTACTTGCACATTGAGGGAGTGGAAGAGGTTTCTGTTGTGGAAGATCTCCTCCCTGTTATGGGGTGGGATGATGGCTACATGAGTGCAGTCAATAGCTCCCACAACACTGGGAAAGTTAGCGATGGCATAAAAGCCTCTCTTGATATCCATCAAGTCCTGCCTGTCTCAAGGAAATACTATGTAGTGATTCAGGTTGTCAGATACAGATGACCTAGCCCAGACAGCAGGAAAAAGTGCTTTGGAGCATGCCCGATGACCCCCTACTGTCGTTTGTAAGGAGCCAGTTGCCATGAAATGAAGGGTGGCTAATAGTTTGGTAAGGCCCGGTGCAGTGTGGGACCTTTCTGTGACCGGATCCAGATCCTCTCTGATTTCTTCATAAAATTCCAGGATAGCCCGAGAGCTGAGGCAATACCTGCTAACCACATAATTCTCTGGCATGCCTAACAATGAGGCTCATGGAAGAAAGATGCGCTCCTTGAATCTCCTCTGCCATGCCCACTTGTGTGTCAAGGGGTGACATGAGCCCAGACCCTCTTCCTGCGGGGCCAGTGTCTCAGGCTCCAGTGCAGGGACTTCCCTAGGAGGGGTCTGAACTTCCCTTTCCTGTTGTTGTTGTTTTTATTGTTGTTCTTCTTCCTGTTGCCTGTAGTGAGCCTCCCATAGCATCCAGTATCCCCCAACAAATAGACTTGCTACAAACATAATGGGTTTCAGAAAACAGGCCAGGTAAGAACAGGTGTTTCTATTGATCCATGAGGTCATGGTAGGTGTGTCTGATAAAAGGCCTCATTTTATCACGCGAGATAATAGCCATGTAATATGATAACTGCCACAGACATGCAATAAAACATTTTTCCCCCTCTACCACAAATATAAGGTGTAGTTATATCTGACGGTAAATCCCGCATTACTGTGTTACTTTATGGGCCCACATTTGCATAGACTCCTCCCCCTTGCATACAAAAATTTAAATTTGCATACTAATGTGCATTGAAATGTTTATCGGGTGTATTAGAACCATTTATCGTGCGTTCAGGCCCTAAAAGCATTTTGATGAATGACCCGGTTAGCTGAATAAGGCTGCGTTTCAGCACATATCCAGCTAAGTTATTCAATTATGTAGTTCCACCCTGCAATGCTTCTTTCCCACCCCTCATTTATCTGGATAACTTTTTAGCCAATTAAAAGTTATCTGGATAGGTGGAGGCTGTTGAATGCAGCTGAATAATGAAATGGTGCCACTTAGCTGGATAAGTCTGAACTTCTCTGGCTAAATGGTGCTGAATATCAGCCACTAAATAAATAAACAAACAAATAAATCATCAGCATTAAAAAAATGTATCAGGTGTGGATATTTTCTCAATGTCTTGCTCCATAAAGACCAAGGCAAAGAATTAATTTGGCTTTTCTGCTATTTCCTTTCCTCCCTTTTACCCCTCAGTGTTCTAACAGCCTAACAGATTCATTTACTGGCTTTTTGCTTCAAATGCCCTTGAAAAGGTTTGTATTAATTGTTGCCTCTCTAGTAATCTTCTTGCTTTCTCCTCTCATGGTGAATTGGGGTCTCCATGCCACTATTATTAGTGCCCTTTACTCATCCTTTGGTGCCTTGAGGTCTTCATGCTGTTGTTCTTGGTGCCTTAGAATGTTCTCACAACTTATTTTCATGCATTACTCTTGTCACAGAGCCTTGGGCTACTCACGTTAATGTTGGTTCTGATTTGCTTCTTTCATAGTGTCTCAGGCTATTTATGCCACTCACGGTTCTACTTTGCTGGGTGCCATCAATTTTCACATAAAGCACCTTTTTCCCTAGACCCAGCTCTGCTTTTCTCTACTGTTGGTGTCTTGGAGTGTTATTACCTCTGCTGCTGATGCCTTCCTGCAAATTTTATGCAAGAAAAACCCAATGTTAGAGCCCAAAGTACATAAGAAAAACATAAGAACATAAGAAAATGCCATACTGGGTCAGACCAAGGGTCCATCAAGCCCAGCATCCTGTTTCCAACAGTGGCCAATCCAGGCCATAAGAACCTGGCAAGTTCTATTCCATGTTACCATTGCTAGTAATAGCGGTGGTTATTATCTAAGTCAACTTAATTAATAGCAGGTAATGGACTTCTCCTCCAAGAAATTATCCAATCCTTTTTTAAACACAGCTATACTAACTGCATTAACCACATCCTCTGGCAACAAATTCCAGAGTTTAATTGTGTGTTGAGTAAAAAAGAACTTTCTCCGATTAGTTTTAAATGTGCCCCATGCTAACTTCATGGAGTGCCCCCTAGTCTTTCTATTATCCAAAAGAGTAAATAACCGATTCACATCTACCCGTTCTAGACCTCTCATAATTTTAAACATCTCTATCATATCCCCCCTCAGCCGTCTCTTCTCCAAGCTGAAAAGTCCTAACCTCTTTAGTCTTTCCTCATAGGGGAGCTGTTCCATTCCCCTTATCATTTTGGTAGCCCTTCTCTGTAGGATGTAGGATGCAAGTAGGATGCAAACAAATAAACTGAACCAAAAATGTTATCCACCCACCTCCTTATTGTTTGTGTGCATGGATTTGTAACAGAGTTATACAAGGTGGGGATGGGGTGGGGGAATAGACACAATTTTATCTCTCTATGCAAGTGGATATTTGTCTAGAGATCTGGGCTACAGAATACACAGCAAAATAATGGATTTCATTCCATTTGTTGAATGAAAGCTCTCTCTTTTTATAGCTTGTCACTCATGTAGGTAATAGTTGATTGCAATATAAAAGGCTGTTTGGATAGCCCCAAAACAAACAGCAGGATCAGTTTTGCTGAAGTAGGGCTCTATACTCATTGTGTACCTTATAGTAGGATCTATTATCCCTACAGTTTACAGGGCTCTTCCTGCCCTGTATCAGGCAATGAACACTCAAATTAAAAAATCAACTAAAAAAACTAGCCAAAAAGAAACTGTATAGTTGGAATTAAACTGGATAAACCAGCAATTCTCACCTGTAATTATCAGTGTTATTAATATAAAGTATAAAATCCCACTACACACAGAAATATCACAACACTCCCAAGGTACTCGATTTCAGTTGAAACAAATATAGGATTCAGATCTTCAATGTGAGATATATTTTCTTTTAGGTCAGAAAAAAAAGGGAAACATTAATGGGGTCTATGCACTAACAGGCATTTAAATCAACAGTGAACATATACTAACTCATTAATGTTAATGTGCGTGTTAATGCAAAGAGAACTATATCATGAGATAAAAAATGCAGCAAGCTAGAAATCTATATTAGCAGCTGCCTTACAGTGCATGCTAACCTGTTAGTATGTTCCTTAACATTCGATCATTTAACACACATGTTGTGCTTATTAAAGTGCTTTCTTTAAAAGCCACTTTCTGAAATCTATAAGGACTGGCATGGGTCCGATCACAGGCATGGGGAAGAGCTGGAATATCAGTAGAATCAGAATCTTGGGTAGCACTGGTTGAACAATGGAGCTTTGTGGACTAGGGAGTTCTGGGCACTCCTTCACAGGATCCCTCAGAGGTTTCCCTGCAGCTGAGTATTCTTGAGCCACTTTGGCATTCCTCATTGTCGGCCCCTAAGGATAGGACAAGCTCTGGCAAAATGTCTTTCTCATTCAAAGGAGGTTGTGTTTGACTGCCTAGAGGATGTAGGCTCTTCTGGACCCAATATGACTTGCTTCAGGGCTGCCATATCCTGGCTCAATCATGTCACAGTAGCTTTTAAGTCTTCAACCGAACTTGTAGTCAAAGCTTTGGCTCTGGCTTCTGGCTGCTGACTCCTCTGCAGGTAGCACCATAAGGGTGTACTGTGCTTTCAGGGCAATGATCTCTTCCTTTACTTGCTGGAGGAGCTCCTCCCATCTAGCCACTTTATTTACCTGCACCAACTGGCAGACTGGGGGTCTGATTTCCATTCAGCTCTAACCAGGGCCTGACTAGTGGCCTCCTGCTCCTCTTCATTTCTGATCTCTCGAAGGAGTTGTAGAAAACTTGGAAGAGCAGCCCATCGTTCTCTCAAATGCAAATGCATGATCATCCAGTCAGACTATGGGGCTCCTTACACCAACTGTTCTATCAGAAGTGCTTCCTTCTGGGTGGGGAGAGCTCCCCCTTTTTGGACAACTTTCCTGAGGAGGTGCTTCAGCAATCTCAGGAAGCCTGATAGTTGTTTCCCCTCTCTCTGATTGGTCTTCCGGAACCTAAATATAGGTCAGGCCCACTTTCAGTGCTTCAAATGTGCTTTGCAAGGCATCTAGGCACTTCACCACTGTGGATTGGAGGTCTCAGTTTTGAGGGCCCCAAATATACTTAAAGCAGAGCCTCATAAACTTTCCCCAATACATCATTTCTTCCCATCTGAGCAGCTCCATTTGCATTGCTTGTTCCGTCCAATTTTCATAGTCATCTTCTCCATTCGGTACTGGAATCTTTCCAGAGAAAGTCCATTGACATTTGTATGCATTTCTGACTGAATGGAGGTTTTGGGTTGCCTCCACCACTTTTCTCGTGGCCATTATTATAGAAGCAGCATCTGAGTAAACAGAATTTTCATGGAAAAACAAAGTCTTTAAGTCTGGCCCAGTTTTTTCTGGTTCATTTAAAAGCAAAGTAAGTTTCTCATGCAATGGACTAATGGCAAAGGAGGTCCCTAAACCAGCTGGCATAGGGTCTTTCATGGAAATCCTCCATGGGAGGTAGTCACTGGAGGGTTTAATTTCTGTGGGCAAAGTTTCAAATGTCTCAGATGCTCCACACACACATAAAACAGTTAAAGCCTCTTGTATGGAATCATGCACCCTCCACAATATTTCCATGAACTTTATCTCCGTTTACTCCTGCATCAAGAACTGTATCTCTTGTAGACTCGTCTTCAAGGGGTTTGTTGCACTAGGAAAGCACAGGCAGGATCCACTCCCTCACCGTGGCACCCTGGCCTCTCCGTGTTGCACTGTAACAGAATTCCCCATCTATGAAATGTGGGGCAAAACTATGATCTCTTTGGGGCCCCAGTTCAATTGCTATTTCCCCATAGGGGCCACAATTTCTGTGTAGTGCCCCCACCAGGGGACACCAATAGCTGGAGGTTTACTGCAGTAGAATACCCCTCCAGCCCCCATGTAATAGGGCCAGATGGGGGTTGTGGGTTATTTAGATACTGGAGGAAATGACCCAGATTCAATACAGTTAGTACTCCTGTTCCTGAGTAGCTGACCCAGAATAGCCCACAAGATGCTAAAACTTTCAATACAACTTTACTCTTTATCAAATGCGAAGAGACATAAATAGAATGGCAATCAAAACAACTGCAGAATAATGCCCCATAGTTGCAGACAGGAACAGCAGTTTGATTCCCGCGTATAGTGACAGCGAGAGGAAGGTTCAGATAATAAAAAACTGTCCTTTGATAACTTACATTTGATTGACTTTGGCTGTGGGATTTAATATTTTTGCAATACAGAGCTGCGGAAACTTATTTGGAACTATCTACCCCCTGATGAAGCCTCGTCGGGCGAAACAAAAAGGCCTTTGTTGGGTACATTCTTGAGCAACTGTATTTCTGTTTTCAACGCTGCCCTCCTGTTTTCAATGCTGTGCTAACGGCAGAGGATCTTTTTCTGGTTTGAACAGAACATTTAATAGTGCCCGTTGTGGCCATCATTTGGAATATAACAAGTACTACCTGAGCTAACTGTAGAGGATTGGTCCTCGGTTTGAACAAGGCATGAAATAGTGCTTGTTGTGGCTACCTTTTGGAATATAATAGTATTGCAATTTTTGGATTTGCTATAACTGTTTTCAAATACTGGAGATATTTAGGTGATTCAATATATAGTACCTGTAGTTGTTTTTTGCTAATTTTTCATTAATTTTAAAAAAGTTTTCTCTTATATCTATATGATTGTTACTTTAATGCTGTGTATGCTATTTTTGTAAAAACATTCTTAAAATTTTGTTAAAAATAAATATTTTTTAATGTGTGAGATGTAACCTGGTTCATTAGTGTTCGGTTTCCTGTAACTATATATATAGTTTAAGCACCACCAGACAGAACACTTATTATTTCCACAAGATCCTCCCCAAATTTCAATATAAAATCATATATGAGGATACATACAAATTCTTTGCATTTTCTTTTTTTATTACTTCATATTGCTTCACAACCACATATTTAAAATCACCCCACCAATTGTTCCTACAAAATCCTTATAAAAATCAACACACACGTGCTTAGGAAAAACTTTTTACCACTTCAGCATATGTTATTTCTCAGAGAGTTTTTCTAACAGCAAGACTATGCCCATCACATCCCAATAAGTTTCCAAATGTCCATGCTTTTTAGCTGTATACTGGAATTCCATAGGGGTGTGCATTCGTTTTGAACGCATATGTAAAACGCAACTTATATTTTTAAAAGAGAAAAAAAAGGTTTGAGCAGAAACGCATCGCGAGTTCCAACATATTCAACATAGCTATGTTGAATACGTTGAACCTAAATAAACACTTAAACCCCCCACCCTCCTGACCCCCCCCAAGACTTACCAAAACTCCTTGGTGGTCCAGCGGGGAGTCAGGAAGCCATCCCTGTATTCCTTTGCGAGGAGCACGTGATGTCGGCGTCACGTCGGAGTGACGCGGACGTCACGTGCTCCTCCGCGCCTCCGCTCCCGGACCCCCGCTGGACCCAACCGGAACTTTTGGCCAGCTTGGGGGGGTCAGGAGGCCCCCCCAAGCTGGCCAAAAGTTCCGGTTGGGTCCAACGGGGGTCCCGGAGGGACCTCCTGCCACATGACCTACCTGTCACGTGGTAGGAGTACAAGATGGCGCCGGTGACCATGTGACAGGGGCTGACCAATGGCACGGCAGCCCCTGTGACACAGGCTATCGGCGCCATGAGGAAATCGCAGACGAGTGCAGGGATGGCTTCCTAACTCCCCGCTGGACCACCAGGGAGTTTTGGTAAGTCTTGGGGGGGGATTAAGGAGGGTGAGGGGTTTAAATTTTTATTTAGGGAACCGGTGAATGTATGGACACAGACCCTCAACTTATGGAATTCTCCATATGTCCATATTGAACGAAATCGACCCTCAACTTCAACTTATCAACTTATCAACGAAAACTTTTTGTCTGCACATCCCTAGAATTCCAAAACAATGTAATCACTCCCACTCGTTCTCACAAATGTTTGTGCTCACGCAGCTGTCTAGCAGATCTTCACAAGCTGACACACCCCAACATGGAGGCCTCGATGTTTCACCAGCCCACTGGCTTCATCAGGGGGAGTTTCAACATTTTTGACATCTTAAAAATATAAACGTATTACACATCATAAGTTATCTAATACATACACTCTCATAATCCCCACTTCTTATAACCAGAACAAATCAGCCTACTTACATCAAATATCACTTTCCTAAGGATAGATGTTACTCACTGTCACAGTTTCAAATTTCTGAATTCTCTCCTTTTCACATCCACATTCTAACACGTAGTTCACTGCCTCAACAAATTAAAAAACATCTCGCAGGCCATCTATTGCTCCTACCATGTGACAGGGGCCGGCCAATGGCACTGATAGTCCCTGTCACATGGTAAGGGCAAAGGGCCATCGGTGCCATTTTGATTAGTGGCAGCCGACGGCCCGAGAGGGGAACATCGTTCCCGTGAGACCCGCTGGACCACCAGGGACTTTAGGCAAGTTTTGGGGGGGTTGGGAGGGTGTGGGATTGTAAATAATTAGATCAGAATGGTTGGGGTGGGTTTGGGGGTTTTTTTTCTGTGTGCTCTTTCTCCCCCCCCACAAAAAAAAAATGATAAGAAAACCACACAACATTTTGTGGGATTTTCCTATAATTTTCAGGGACCCCCGAAACATGACGAATTAGGAAATATCGTACAATATTTTAATTCGTCAAAAAAACGATGCACATCCCTAGTAGGTACAGCTTAGCAGTTTTTGGTTGTACTATAGTAAAGAATCCTATTTCACCAATTCTAGGAGTGAGCTCCAAAACTACCCCTGCAATTGGAAAAGGATGTGGAAACAGAAAAGTAACATAAAGCATCAATAAGGGGTCACAGATTTATTGAAACTGAATTCTGTAATGGAGTTCATGGAACATAGAAACATAGAAATGACGGCAGAAGAAGACCAAATGGCCCATCCAGTCTGCCCAGCAAGCTTCCACATTTTTTCTCTCATACTTATCTGTTTCTCTTAGCTCTTGGTTCTATTTCCCTTCCACCCCCACCTTTAATGTAGAGAGCAGTGATGGAGCTGCATCCAAGTGAAATATCTAGCTTGATTCGTTAGGGGTAGTAGCCGCCGCAATAAGCAAGCTACACCCATGCTTACTTGTTTTACCCAGACTATGTTATACAGCCCTTATTGGTTGTTTTTCTTCTCCCCTGCCGTTGAAGCAGGGAGCTATGCTGGATATGCGTGAAATATCAGTCTTCTCCCATGCTGTTGAAGCAGAGAGCCATGCTGGATGTGCATCGAAAGTGAAGTATCAGGCACATTTGGTTTGGGGTAGTAACTGCTGTAACAAGCCAGCTACTCCCCGCTTTGTGAGTGCGAACCCTCTTTTCTTCTCCCCTGCCGTTGAAGCAGAGAGCTCTGCTGGATGTGTGAAGTATCAGTTTTTCTTCTCCCCTGCCGTTGAATCAGAGAACTATGCTGTATATGCATTGAAAGTGAAGTATCAGACTTTTTTGATTTGGGGTAGTAACCGCCGTAACAAGCCAGCTACTCCCCTCTTTGTGAGTGCAAATCCTTTTTTCCACATTTCCTCTTGTTGTTGAAGCTTAGAGCGATGTTGGAGTCACAGTAAGCATGTGTATGTTTATTTAATAAGGGTATTGACTCCAGGCAGTAGCCATCATTCTGGCGAGTCACCCACTCTTCATTGGCAGCATCTTGACTTTATGGATCCACAGTGTTTATCCCACGCCCCTTTGAAGTCCTTTACAGTTCTGGTCTTCACCACATCCTCCGGAAGGGCATTCCAGGCATCCACCACCCTCTCCGTGAAGAAATACTTCCTGACATTGGTTCTGAATCTTCCTCCCTGGAGCTTCAAATCGTGACCCCTGGTTCTGCTGATTTTTTTCCTATGGAAAAGGTTTGTCGTTGTCTTTTGATCATTAACACCTTTCAAGTATCTGAAAGTCTGTATCATATCACCTCTGCTCCTCCTTTCCTCCAGGGTGTACATATTTAGATTCTTCAATCTCTCCTCATACGTCATCCGATGAAGATCCTCCACCTTCCTGGTCGCCCTTCTCTGTACCGCCTCCATCTTGTCTTTGTCTTTTTGAAGATACGGACTCCAGAACTGAACACAGTACTCCAGGTGAGGCCTCACCAAGGACCTGTACAAGGGAATAATCACTTCCCTTTTCTTACTCGATATTCCTCTCTCTATGCAGCCCAAACATTCTTCTGGCTTTAGCTATCGCCTTGTCGCATTGTTTCGCCGACTTCAGATCATTAGACACCATCACCCCAAGGTCCCTCTCCTGCTCCGTGCACATCAGCCTTTCCCCCCCCATCGAATACAGTTCACTCGGATTTCCACTCCCCATATGCATGACTTTGCACTTCTTGGCATTGAATCTCAGCTGCCATATCTTTGACCACTCTTCCAGTTTCCTTAGATCCCGTCTCATTCTCTCCACTCCTTCCGTCGTGTCCACTCTGTTGCAGATCTTAGTGTCATCCGCAAAAAGACAAACCTTACTTTCTATCCCGTCCGCAATGTCGCTCACAAAGATATTGAACAGGACCGGTCCCAACACCGATCCTTGCGGTACACCACTTAAAACCGCTCTCTCTTCAGAGAAGGTTCCATTTACCATCACACATTGTCTTCTGTCCGTCAACCAATTTGCAATCCAGGTCACCACCTCGGCACTCACTCCCAAGCTTCTCGTTTTATTCACCAGTCTCCTGTGCGGAACCGTATCAAAAGCTTTGCTGAAATCCAAGTATATGATATCGAGCGCTCTTCCTCGATCCAATTCCTTGGTTACCCAGTCAAAAAAGTCAATCAGATTTGTCTGACAGGATCTTCCTCTGGTGAATCCATGCTGCCTCTGGTCCATCAATTCTCCCGACTGTAGATAGTTCACTATTCTCTCTTTTAACAGTGACTCCATTACTTTTCCCACCACTGAAGTGAGGCTAACCGGTCTGTAGTTACCAGCCTCTTCTCTGTTCCCACTCTTGTGAAGCGGGACCACCACCGCTCTTCTCCAATCACTCGGCACCACTCCCGTTTCTAGGGATCTATTTAACAGGTCGCACAGCGGTCCCGCCAGCACATCTCTGAGCTCCCTCAGTATCCTTGGATGAATCCCATCAGGCCCCATGGCTTTGTCCACTTTCAGATTCTTTAGCTCTTCCCATACATTATCTACTGTAAATGGATTTTCCTCTGTTCCGCTTCCCTCCAGTTTCTTGTTGTGTAGAGATGGTCCTTCTCCAGGGTCTTCTTTAGTGAACACAGAGCTGAAGTATTCGTTTAATATTTCTGCCATTTCTTCGTCTCTCTCCACATATTGATCATTTTCATCTTTCAATTTCACTATACCACTATGGACTTTTCTCTTTTCGCTGATGTACAAAGACTTGTATATTGTCAATCACTTAATTTCTGTGTTAAGCATTAGTAAAGTCATGTTAGAAGTACATTCCTTATCCAACATGACTAAGCCATCTATGGGAAAGACTTAAACAATACTCAGGACCTTGGAACTCAGTCTTCACCTCCCCTCCTCCCAACCGGGAATCATGGAACTAGGGGACTTAAGGATAGTATTAGGAAGTTTGGAAAATTTAAGCGCATGGAATTGGAGGTGGCCCTTGAATTCCTCAGTGAGAATCCCAGCCCAAGTGTTTCACGAGTCCCAGGAGAAGAACTGAAGGTGATGAAGTGGCAAGAATGTGCCCAGACTCTAGGAAACAGAGATGAACCTAGGATCTGGTAAAGCAGAGCAAAGAGGTGATCCATGTCTGTGTAGGAGTCATCAATCATAAATTGAGAGGTGAACTGATCCTGCTGAGGATGGGTGAGGAATGGGAAGAACGGGCAGTGCAAGGGTATTAGATGTCCTAGGCGAACCCTCACCAGTGCCTCTCACAGCAGTGGCAGCAGCATTTTCTCTCAGCCCCAGGATCCCTCTGTCCCTTCCCCAAACAATCCTCTCTCTTACCCCTTCAGTCATCTCTCTCTTTCCCAGCTCTTTATCCCCAGCAGCTCTCTTTTCTCTTCTTCTCCAGTAATCCACCTCTTTCCTTCCCCCTCAGCTCCCTCTTTACCACTCCCTTCAATCCCAGCAGCCCCCTTTCTTTCCCCAACCACAGAAGCCCCTGGTTTCCCATTCCTCAGCCCTAGCAACCCCCTTACTTCTTCTCAACCTCAGCAGCCCCTTTTTCCTCCCCCTCAGTCCAAGCATCCTTCTCACTCTCTTCTACCATCAGCTCCCCATTTCTTTGCTCTCAGCCCTAGCAGCCCCTACTCTAATTTTCTCTCCAACACATGCAGCCCCCTCTTCTTCTTCCCCCTTAGTACCAGTCCCTTAGTCCCTAATCTCTCTATCCCCTCAGCTCTTGTAGTTTCCTCCTCAGCCCCAGCAGCATCCATTTCTCTCTCACCCAACCCCATTCATATTCATTTAATCACCCCTCTCTCTCCCTCAATGTCTTCTAACAGCTTAGTTCAGGGCTACAGTTAGCACAAAACCCATACAGCAGGACTTGTGTCAACCTGTTCCCTCAATCCCGGGGAGCCATGATCAGAAACAAGTGACTATCAGAAAAGTCTCTTCTGCACACTTAGGGGCGGATTTTAAAAGGGATACGCACGTAACCCTTTTAAACCCCTCCTGTGCGCGCCGAGCCTATTTTGCATAGGCTCGGCGACGCGTGCAAGCCCCAGGACACACGTATGCCCCAGGACTCGAAAAAAAGGGCGGGGCATGGGCGGTCCAGGGCACGGCAGGGACATGGCCAGAGGCCTCTGAAGGGCCTCTAGGCTGGGGGATCGCGTGCCGCCACTTGGCCGGCATGTGCAACCTGCGCCTGCCCGGAGGTAGGCTCAACTTAAATAATAAAGGTAGGGGAGGATTTAGGTAGGGCTGGGGGGCGGATTAGATAGGGGAAGGGAGGGGAAGGTGGGGGTGAAAGGAAAGTTCCCTCCGGGGCCGCTCCGATTTGAGAGCGGCCTCGGAGGAAACAGGGAAAGCCATCGGGGCTCCCCTAGGGCTCAGCACGTGCAAGGTGCACAAGTGTGCACCCCCTTGCATGCGCCGACCCCGGATTTTATAACATGCACGCGTCAAGTAATGTATATTTTTATTTTTATTACACTGTCTCTACCCTAACTATACTACCTCTCTAAGGGGTAGATTTTCAAACCGCGCGATTTGGCGTACTTTTGCTGGCGCATCAGGCGCAAGCAAAAGTACGCGGGATTTTAGTAGATATGCGCGTAGCCGCGCGTATCCGCTAAAATCCTGGATCAGCGCGCGCAAGGCTATCAATTCCGTATAGCCGGTGTGCGCCGAGCCGCGCAGCCTACCCCCGTTCCCTCCGAGGCCGCTCCGAAATCGGAGCGGCCTCGGAGGGAACTTTCTTTTGCCCTCCCCTCACCTTCCCCTCCCTTCCCCTACCTAACCCACCCGCCCGGCCCTGTCTAAATCCCCCCCTTACCTTTGTCGGGGGATTTACGCCTCCCGGAGGGAGACGTAAATCCCCGCGCGCCAGCGGGCCGCTAGCGTGCCGGGACGCGACCTAGGGGTGGGTCCGGAGGGTGTGGCCATGCCCCCGGACCGCCCCGGGCCGTGGCCACGCCCCCGGGCCCGCCCCCGGAACGCTCTTGAACGCCCCGAAAACGCCGCGCAGTTCGGGCACGCCCCCGACACTCCCCCCTCAGAAAACCCCGGGACTTACGCGAGTCCCGGGGCTCTGTGCTCGCCGGTAGGCCTATGTAAAATAGGCTCACCGGCGCGCAGGGCCCTGCTTGCCTAAATCCGCCCGGATTTGGGCGGATTTAGGCGAGCAGGGCTCTTAAAATCCGCCCCTAAGTGTTTAAATTTTGATTATTTAGCATACTATTTAGTTTGCTATGTTAATTATATTATGAAATAATGTATTTACTTCTTTCTTCTTTGGAAATGCAAATAATTTTAAATGATTAATTACTAACTACTGTAAACCGATTTGATATGCTTGCATGAAAAGTTGGTATATAAAAATTATTAAATAAAATAAATAAAAAAAATAAATTAATGTTAAATCCTGCCTGTGAACTACATTCCAGCTTCTCAGGACAATGAAATAGAACCCCTGCCACTCAGCTGCAACCTATTTCTTATCTCACTAGCTCAGTTCCATGGGGTACGCTGCCATAGATCCCAATACAGAAACTACAAACTAGCAGAATACCTCAGCTTGGTCACATATGCAGAAACATCACCATTCCGCATCAAACTTTAAACAATAAAATTAAGAAATATAAAACATCAATCATCATAGTAAAACTACACAATTAAAAGAATAGATACTTCAAAACAGTAGGGGGCAGATCTTAAAACCTGCGCGCGGGCGTAGACTTGTTTATGCAACCCGGCGCAAACAAATCTATGCCTGATTTTATAACATGCGCGAGCAGCCGCATGCATGTTATTAAATCCAGGGTCGGCCCGCGCAAGGGGGTACACAATTGTGCAACTTGCACGCACAGAGCCACACAGCCTTCCTCCATTCCCTCCGAGCCCTACCTAAATGCCTCCCTACCTTCAGTTGTCAAAGTTACACCTGCCAGAGGTAGGTGTAACTTGCGCACTTCGGCCAGCTGCCGGCGCGCGAACCTCCAGCACGGCCGCTGTACTGGAGGACTCGGGAACGCCCCTGGCCCACCACCCTACCCCTGGCCCCACCCCCGGAGCGGCCATTTTTGAAAGTCCTGGGGCATACGCGCGTCCCGGGGCTTGCGTGCACCGCTGAGCCTATGCAAAATAGGCTCGGCGCGCTCAGGGTTAGGTTTTTGGTAACCCTTTGAAAATCTACCCCTAGATGAATAGAATATGCATGAGATGACCCTCAGGGATTGTCACTAGAGCTGCCCTAGTCTGAATCCTTTGAGCTAGGGTAGGAAAGGTTGTGAAAAGAGGAATGTACCATTCGGAACTGTTCTTCCTCTGAAGTTGCTGGAATGGCTAGCCCTCTGCTGTTATAAAAGCAGCTTGCAGCACTTCACAATGTGGCATTTTGGCTAGGAATTAGAGAGAGTAGGAATGTATCTTTTGAGTTTGGTCCCTTGCTTGGGTACTGGGTTTCACAGCCTGGGCCAATGCTCTAATGGAAGGGGATCAGTGAGTTTTTTGGTGCTAGTTATATATTTGGTTGTGGATTTTAGGATATTTTGCTATTTTTGAGGTTTCCTTCTTGTGAGAGCCCTGGTGCCCCTGGCTAGAGGATTTTGGGGTATCTAATAATTAGATCAGGGGGTAGAGAAGACTCCACTGCTCTCTGTTCTTCACAGTGGGGGTTAGATCAGAGGAGACCTTCTGCAGAAGGATTCCTGAGAGTTTTGCCATTTTTGTGAAGATTTTTCTGAGTTTCCAGGAGGACATTTCAGGCCATTCTTCCCCTCTGAAGAGGAGACATCTGTAAAGAGATGCTGTGTTCCCTGCTTCTGGACTTTTCCTATGAAAAAAACATTGTGATAATTGAAGAGGAAAACTGTGAGTAAGCCCTACAATTCTACTTTGAGGACACCCATCTGCCATCTTCACCTTGGGAAAGAAACACTTTGGGGAGACTGTGCAAAGACTATAATCTATTTTGCCCTCTGTATTTGTGGAGGGGTTTTTCTGTCCCAACTAAGGATACCCTGCCCAATTGAAGACCTTAATTTTCCATGTCCTGGGGAGTGTGAGATTCCCTGGCCAATTCTGAGAGACACTTGCACAGATATAATTGGGATCTGTAATTATCTTACTGCCAAGAACTGGGGTGAATTGTGGCAATTTACCATTCAAGTACAGTTTAAGTAAAGATTTTTTTTTTAGGGGGGAGGGGCTAGATGGCCGCCTGATTTCTAAGCTCTCCAAGAATCATTGTAGAATCTGATTACACCACTCTTTTTTTTGTGTTTTTCTCACCATCCTCTCCAATATAGTAAAGAACAGAGATGTTGGGACCTAAATTGGGGAAATTCAAGGATGCTTTTGCAGTCACTGCAGTCACAAAGTGGTCTAAACAGGAACCCTTGACTCTGGAGAAAATGATACAACCTAAAACCATGGCTTCAGCAGACCTGGTTTTGGAGAAACTGATATTATTTAAATGCTTCAAACCAATATGGACAATACTGTGGTAATTTGTTCAAAAGTATCATCTTTCTCACAATGTGTTTTGAATTTTCAGGAGTGGCTGGATGCCGTGGAACCAAAAACTGCATCAATAACCACAACACTGGAGCCTCTTCAACTTGCAGCATGTAAAATTGACCAATTACAGTGAGACTTTGAGGATATTGCCAATTGTAATCGTTGCAACAATCTGCACATCATAGGCATTCCTGAAGGTATGGAAGGACAGGATATTACTGCTTTTCTTACCTTGCATGCCTTGCATGCCTTGCTATCCAATTTGCACTCCTATTTGAATACAAAAGAGCTCATTGGAACCCTTCGGGGCCCCTGAAAAATTCTAAATATCCGAGACTGATTATTTTCAAACTGCTTCTCTCCCCACAGGTATTAGAGATCCTGTCCATAGCTCTTACTAAGGCCCCTGTGGCACATACGGGACATTCTTTGGTACTTGTACTGGATCTCACCAAAACCACAGTGGCAAAAAGGAAAGCTTTTCTGGCCTTAAGACCAAGATTTCAGGTGCTTGGTGCTTGATATGGCCTTCTCTATTCTGCTAGAATGTGATCACCTGCCACAATAAGATGCAATCCTTTGACTCTCCGGATAATCTAAAAGTTTTTCACTCTGCTTTGAGAATCTTCAAGAGGTGATCACTTGAACCATTCTGCTTTGGATAATCTTCTACCATTGATCTCTACTTAGATCTGAGCTTTGATCCTTGGAGTATACTTGCTATCTTTTTGAAAAACTTTTTTGGACAATGTTATTTACGTATTTGGTCTATTTATTTATTTATTTAAAAATGTGTGTATACCACCTTTACAAATAAAAATTTAGTCAAAACGGTTTACAGAGTTAAGACATACATAATCTAAGAGACTCATCAAAAACACTATAGTGTTACCCATTTTGACATGCTTGTTCGGGTGATGTTTATTGCCAGATTTGGAACTTGTTCTTGTATGGTTAAACTTTCTGATATGAAGACCATGTTGTTTGGGTTTTGCCTGTTCTCATTGTTATGGGTTTTGCTCTTTTCTACTTCTTTCAGGGAGACTGTAATGCACTCTTTTCTTTTTTTTACGTGACAGATTTACATTCTCATTTCTTATATGTTCCTGGGTTTTTTTTTCACTTTCTCTTGCTGCTGTTCAGGTTGGGGATATCTACCCTTTTTCATTCTCACTACTATGCCTCAATGTCTGATGTACTTTTTGTCCCATTGAATGTTAATGGTCTTTCATACCCTATCAAATGTAAGAAAGTATTGAAAATCATTGAAATTGGATGTGGCTATGTTACAAGAGACATATCTTTCCTCTCTAGAATCCCTCAAACTTATGCAAGATTGAGTGGACAAGGTAGGTTTTTTTTTGGGTGGGGGAGTGGCAGCATGTGGTCCCTGCCCCTGGAGTCGGTGCTGCAACCGGGGACGAGGCTGGGGTGGCACAACGGGGGGCAGGGGGGGGGGGGGCGGCGGCGCAAGGCTGAAGGTGCCTAGGGTGCCCAATCCCCTTGCACTGGCCCTGGTTACAGTGTTGCACTTCGTAACAAAAATTAGAGGTGAAATAACACAATTACAAGCTGAAGTTGACTGCCTAGAAAGAGCTCACATTACTAATAAATACAACATCCTGCTACTCCTGCTTCAAAAAGCTAAACGTGCTTACCATAAACTTTTAAGTACGTAGGCTGGGAAATCACTGTTTATTCAAAAGGCTTGACTTTAATTTGAGGATAACCAATGTGGCCACCTCTTAGCTAATTATCTTAAAAAGAGAAGAGAAGGGAAGTGAATACAAGCTATTAACACCAGTGATGCTTGCTTTGCTACTACTGATTCAGAAATTTTAGAACATTTTTGGGAATTCTACTGGAATTTATACACATCTGAAACACAAGAATCCTTGTCTCTTTGTTTCTATCACAGGTTATTCACCTGTCTCCCACTACAGAACAACAGAGCATGTTGGACAGATCCCTTAGTACGGATGAGATCTCTACAGCCTTCTCTGCACATTGTAAAAGTTCCAGGACCCAGTAGATTCTCCAAAGAGTTCTACAAAGCTTTCAACTAATTTATCATTCCATGACTTCATATTTACTTCTCTGATTTGTTATTGCCTCCTGCCTTACACCCCCCTTTTATCTGAAGCCAGAATTGTGATCTTGCCAAAACCGGGAAGAGATCCCAAATTAGTCTCCAATTACAGACCCATCTCACTTCTTAACACTGATTATAACATTTTTGCTAAAGTTTTAGCCCTCCTAGTAGACAACACGATAGGAGATTTCATCCATAACGATAAGTCTGGGTTTATTAAAAATCGATATATCGCCATGATACTCATCTCTTTCTGTATCTACTCAATTTAGCTAAATCTGACCCTTCTCCATTGATTGCTCTCTCATTGGATGCCAATGAGAGAGCAACCACACCCTCTCAAACTGCACTCGACGACCAGACCCTTAAGAGATGCCTACAAGGGATCCTTACATGTTCCCCCAATCAAAATTGTACACCATTCAAATATCAGAGACAGGACATTCTCTATCACAGGGCCCTCCATCTGGAACGCCATGCCTCCAGACCTCAGGCAGGAAACTTGTCTTCTAACTTTCAAAAAGAAACTAAAGACATGGCTATTCTGCCGAGCCTTCCCCACCATTAGCCCAACAGACTGATCTAGAACTTTCAAATCGCTTATGTAAATAAACAAACCCTAATCATGCTCACAGGTCATCATGAGGTCGGCTCCTTGCCTCCCTCCCATATTCCATTGTATATAGTAATTTATCTTCGTTCTCTCCTTCTTTATTTCCTACTCCCAGTTAAGGCATCCTTGTTATAATGTAACTTTATGCTCCTTTAAATTGTCACTTGTTGATTGGTTGGTTATAGTTCTGCTTAGTTCGATGTAAACCGAGTTGATTTGATTTGTATCAAGAAAGTTGGTATATAAAAGCCTTAAATAAATAAATAAATAAATAAATAAATAAATAAAAAGGGTTTTGAAAGGGTTGATTAGGCATATCTCTTCACAATACCAGAATGGTTTGGTTTTGGGAATATGTTTTTATCAGGGATACAGCTTTGTTATTATACACCTCAAGCAAGTCTATAGTTTAATAAAAGAATCTCTTGCAGATTAGAGCTGCATAGAGGTACTAGACAGGGATGACCTCTATCTCCTTTCTTTTTAATCTGGCATTAGATCTTCTTTTGTTGGCTATCAGGCAACACCCTGTTATACTGGGAATAATTGTGGGCATCGATACTTATAAGCTTACTGCCTATAATAAACATCCTGCTAGCTCTCTTCTTAATCGTTTTTGCTTATTACATACTACTCTGCTTTTTATAGCTATCTTTTTCTAGGCAAAAAACTGAACTGTTGCCTCTATTATTTTTAGGACATCAGGTGGACATTAGCAATTATCCTTTTAAAAGAGAAAAGGAGGATCTCAAATACTTAGGCATCAAGTTTTTAGATACCATCTCTCAAACAGTTACTCACTGTGAAACATAACTTTTACAACTGTTTTCTGACTCTTTCCTTCAATGGATCCCTCTACACTTCACCTGGTTAAGATGTTTAGACACTATCAAGATGATAATTGCTAGGGGTGTGCATTCATTTGCAACGCATTGGCAATCCTCAACATATAGGTCCATATTCGTTGTATTCGTGGGTTCGCGAAACGTATTGCGATCCCCCATGAATACAAACATATCATTAGTTTTATTCTTTTGGCTCGCTCACAGTGATTTCTTAGCAGCCATTTAAAATAGGTGAATGCCATGTGGGTGTATCCATAGCAAAAAACCAGCCCTTTCCTGTGAGTCATAAGTGACCTCACAGCCCTGTCATAGAGTGGGTCAGACAGGTTGGCAAGGAGACCAGAATGCAACCTATCAGGCTAACCATTTTTCTAATGCAGCGAATCGCCGATCTCACTCAGTGAGAGCAGCCAGTTTTGCAGACTTTCGTATATTAGGAGAGCACTGCTCTCTGAAGCCAAATCCCGTGGGCCTCTTTTGTAGTTACAAGCTTGGTGTGTGCACATACATTACATTAGTGCACATCAAGACACTGTGCCTGTGGGCAGCCAGTTTTGCAGACTCAAGTATATTGGGACAGCGGTGGTCTGTGAAGCCAAATCCCCGGTGGAGCTCTTTTGGAAATAATTATTTTCATTGAAATCCCTACTAGGCAGCGACTAATCTAACCTTCCTACCCCTTCCCCTAACCTATCCACCCAAGCCCTATCCTAAACCCCCCGACCTTTGTTTTACCTTCTGCGCCTGCCTCCGTGCAGGCGTAGGTTGCACGCACTGGCATGGGTCTCTGACCCTGCCCTGCCCGCCCCAGACCTCCCCGCCCACTCCCCGTCCCTTTTTTGAAGCCCCGGGACATACGCTTGTTCCTGGGCTTTACGCGCATGGCCGGGCCTTTCTAATAAAGGCCCAGTGAGCGTAAGGCCTACGTGCGTAAACTTTTAAAATCCAGCCCATTATGGGCTGGATTTTAAAAGCCCTGCGCACCGGCATGCCTATTTTGCATAGGCCGCTGGCACGCGCAAAGTCCCGGGACGCACGTAAGTCCAAGAGCTTCGTAAAGGGGCGGGAGGGGGCGTGTCCGGGGGCATGGTGGCAGTCTGGGGGCATGTCTGGGGTCAGGGGCGGTCCGGGGCAGATCCGGGGGCGTGGCGATGGTTCGGGGACGGGCCAGGAGGGCGGTCCCGAGTCCCCCGGCACAGGCCGCAGTGTTTGAAACAATTGTTTTATTGCTTTTTGTTGTGAACCGCCGTGATTGTGTGTCTAGAACGACAGCATTAAAATAAATAAATAAATATGAAATAAATATGTGAATTATGACGTACTGTTACCCCCCCCCCCCCCCCCACAACAGCAACAGTCACTTCTTGTTACGATCCTGCTCGCGGATCCCATCCCATGAGCAGGCCTCTCCACTACTCACCCCCCGAGCCGCCACCGACTGTCTCCGCGGCAGGCCGCTGACACTGCCCCTGCTATCTTCCACGGCCTAGTGCCACTTCCTGAACTGCTTCCAACGCTGTCGGACTTCGCCCCGTGGCCCGGCTCCTATCGCTGTCTCCTTTGCAGCCTGGGGCCGCTGCTGCCGACTGCTCTTCATCCACAGCAGGAGCGCCACTGCTGGGACATTTCATGAGGCAGGAGAGCCGCTGACAAGTCATCATTTTGTGACCTGTACCACTTGGGAAGCTGCTTTCAACGCCATCCTGCAGCCTGGAGGTTGCCCTCGACACCTGCCTGTTTCCTCCTCCGTCTGTGTGGCAGGGACGCTGCTGTCCAGGGCTCTGCTTCTCCCTGGGCCCTCCTCTAGGCACCAACGCACGCTTCTTCAAAGATATTTAAAGAGCCAGTGGAGGGAAAAGCCTGCGGCCCCACCGGAAGTCTTCATTCTTCAACTTCCTGCTTCAGCCCTCTAAAAGGACTCACTTCCAGTTCCTCAGGGCCTTTGGATCGGACTTCATGGTTGTCCATATTCTTCTGTGCTGGTCAAGGTCCTCTGTGGTGTTCATTTGTCTAGATGGCTTCGTTCTGTGTTCCTGATATCTTTGTCCTGATGTTCCTGGTCTCGTCCTTCATCTGAGTTCCTTCATTGCCTGTTCCATGTTCTGATGTTCTGTGGTTCCGTTCCTGAGTCCTGATGTTCCAGATGATCCATGTTCCTGATGTCTTGGTCCTGATGCCTTTGTCTTCACCTCTGCAACCAGTTCCAAGTTTCCTGCATCCATCTTTCCTGACGTGCCACCGTCGTGGTCCGTGACCAGCCCATGGGGGGGCTGTGAAGGGCGCTTCATGGTACAAGGCTTTCTTCTCGTCTGCAGCGCAAGTCTCTGGAAGACGCTTGTTTTTAATGTTCCAAGTTCTGAGTTCCTAATTCCAAGTTCCGAGTGTTGAATCCTGAGTCTTGAATCCTGGCCCGTCTTCGGAGTTCCTTGCCTGCTTCCGTCCATGCCCAAGACTCTGCTAGAACCTGTTCCGCTCTAGCGTGGTCCACGACCAGCCACAGGCGGCTGTGTAGGGCGCGCCCTGGTGCAGGCCTCTACTGAATCTTCGACATGTTCCAGTCTCAATTTCCACTACTTCACCTGGAGTCTGCTTCGCACTCAGCGTGATCCGCTACCAGCCATGGGCGGCTGTGTAGGGCAAGCTGCGATGCAGTTCTCACCCAGTACTTTCGCTTGAGTCCTGAAACCTTGCTTGAGATCTTCTGAGTAACCTGAATCCTTGTCCGAGTCTTCCGAGTAACCTGAATCCTTTTCTGACTCCTTCCAAGTTCCAAGTCCTCGTCTGAGTCCTTCCAAGTCCTCATCTTTTTCCAGCCCTCAGCTTCCGTCTGACCTAATGCACTTGTTCCCAAGTGGCGGGTCCGAAAGGGCTTTCGAGTGACCGGAAGGCTACTTCTGAGACCAGCATTGCGTTGCTGGGTCCCATTGGTGAGTGTAAGTCTAGCGGAGGGCTGATCCTGCTTGGTGCCTGTTCCGAGTTCCTTGCTTTTCTTCCAGTCCTGCTTTGTTCCTGCTCCTCCCATGCTTGCATGTGCTCACCTCCCACAGTGTAGCTCGGGACTCCTCTCTGAGTCATGCCGTGGTTCAGGGGCTTACGCTCTCCCATGAGTTAGCAGCCTCGCCCGCATCAGGACCTGTAGGTCGCGGTTGCAGCACTTCTGCCATCTTGGGCCTTGGAGGACTTATTCCTCTCCCCACTGGAAAAAAGAACCCTATTCTGAGGCCTGGGACAATGTTGGAATGGGAGAAAGTGTGTGCCCTGTCTTCTTGACCATCAAACCAGAGAGTGGGTTACAAGCAATAATTAACAATTCATACAAAATATTTTTAAATTTCCCAAATATCAATAAAGTATTTCAAAACAGCAGACACATCAAATAACACTCAGTAGTTGAAACTAATAAGGATTTAAGAAATCCCCTGCTCGCCATACCTTGTAAATTTGGATTTCCAGTCTCCCTGAGATTGCTATGGATTATTGGGTGTGGGGGGAGGGGGGGAGTTACACATACACACATGTTCATTCTCTCACACATATGCTCTTTTATACACTCTTTCTCTCTCACATGGACACACACACTCTCTCTCAGTCACTTACAAACATGCTTTCTCTTTCTCACACAGACTCATACTATTATTCTCACATGCACACATGCTCCTTTTCTCAAACAGACATACATACATACACACAAATACACACACACACACACACTCTCATTCACACACTTGCTCACTTACACACACTCATTCGCACATGATGCCTTCCTCACACACTTTCACTCTCTCCTACACACATACTCCCTCCCTCTCACACACACACACACACGTTCTTTTTCTCCCTCATGCACGCACACACACAGACACACACACACACAGCCTATCACATACATGCTTTCAGAGGGTTGGAGAGATGCATGGCAGGGAGAAGGAAAAGAGATGGGAGTCAGGGCTATCAGGAGGGATGAGCAACCACACAGGACACAAAGCCTAAGGGGAGGGGAGAACTGATGCACCTAATCAGGGGGCTGGGTGCCAGCATTGCATGCCACCACTATAATGGCATGAGTGATCCTTAGCTCCTATAGAGCTGTTGGTTCAATTGGCTAGTCATGTCATCCCAGGAGGCAACCTCCATGCCCAGTCATACTTTCAGGACTGCCTGGAATATTGACCAGCTCAACAATAGGTCAGAGGGAAGCAGAGGAATATTAGGCAGGGAAATGGGAGACTGTGGCAAGGGCAAGAGATGCTGCACAGGGAGAGGGCCAGGAAGGGGATGCTGGATGGGGAAGAGAGAGAAAGGGGAGTCACTGCAGTACATCACATGCTTTTGTTTAATACCAGGAAATTCCAACTTGTTAAGAGGCATCTTAAGGTGGTTTTTTATGTTTTTCATTACAAACAACTGCTGTTTACCTGGCTGGATTGTCTGGTTCTGGCTGTAACAACAGCAGCCAGTAGAAGAGAAACCCACTGACCTTTGGTTGGCAGGAGGAGGGGTGCCAGCAGGGAAGTAGAACAGAAAACTACAAAATAGGAAAGGGGGAGGGGGAGGGGGAGGGGGAGGGGGCTGCCAGCCTGAAGCAGTGTGAGGCTAAAGCAGCTGGGCAAAGTGAGACCAGAGGGAGGGAGGGGCATATTCTACAGTGAGTAGCAGGTAGGCAGCCAGAGCAAATTCACAGACAGTTTCAGTGACATGGGAAGAACAGGCTGCAGTTCTGCTGCGTTGAGCCATGGATGTAGAAGAGGCAGCCAGACAATGCAAGTCCCAGTTGGGAAGAGGAAGGGGCAGTGGCAGTGATGGTGCAGTGTAAATTAAGCTGCAGAATGTGGAGGCAATGAAAGGTATCTTCAGCTTCAACTTCAGCATGCAGGCACAGACTCTACATACATCTCCCTCCTGCTCTTTTTTCTGTGGCTTTCGTCAACTGGCTGAGACAAGGGACAAGCAAATGATGCCTGAGTTATGCATACCATTCTCCAATTGGCTGTGTACAACCAGCACAGTTCAAATGCTGTCTCTGAGCCATTCAAGCAGTTTTGATCAGACACTACAGTGTCCAGTTACCTCTTTAACCAGACACTATACAATAGGGATGTGCAATCGTTTTTCCTGAATTAGGCAATGTCAACAAAATTGCCTAATTCAGAATGGTTCGGGAAAACCGAAAAACGATTGATTTTTTTCCAAAACTCTGCCAGGAGTTAGTGCGCACTAATGGGAGTTAGCGCACACTAACTCCCGATTAGTGCGCACTAATGGGAGATAGCGCACTGCCAGGAGATAGTGCCAGGAGTTAGCGCCAGGAGTGTGCGCCAGGAGTTAGCGCACTGCCAGGAGTTAGTGCGCACTAATGGGAGTTAGCGCACACTAACTCCCGATTAGTGCGCACTAATGGGAGTTAGCGCACTGCCAGGAGATAGTGCCAGGAGTGTGCGCCAGGAGTTAGCGCACTGCCAGGAGTTAGTGCGCACTAATGGGAGTTAGCGCACTGCCAGGAGTTAGTGCCAGGAGTTAGCGCACTGCCAGGAGTTAGCGCCAGGAGTGTGCACCAGGAGTTAGCGCACTGCCAGGAGTTAGTGCGCACTAATGGGAGTTAGCGCACACTAACTCCCGATTAGTACGCACTAATGGGAGTTAGCGCACACTAACTCCCGATTAGTGCGCACTAACCCAAAAATCGGGGCCCCCCAAAAAAATACCCCAAACCACGGGAAAAACGAAATTCCCACGGGGTGGCCCTGAAACAAATCCCGACACAAAACTTTTACCTGAAGCACATCTCTACTATACAATTAGCTTGAAAAACAGATTGTCTAGTCCAAAACTGGGCAGTTGCTCACCCTATCCTCACCATATGCACACACACACACAATGCAAATCTATCAAAATTTGCATCAGAATTTGATATATATAGTATATTGCTTTAATACAGCAGATATGATGTTATTGGTTTAAAATATTTCCATAGCGCCTTCTCTCCCCCCACCTCCTACTGTCTTGCTATCCTCCTTGGTATTTTTATTTTGCTGGTTGAATGATTTTCCTGGTTGGGGGATCACAGTGGGATTCTAGGGCTGTAACTCATGACATACATACATGCAAATCTGCTTGGATCCACTTTTTGGGAACCCATAACCTACTATATAGTTAAGAAGAGTAAATCAAAAGCAAAAAGTGAGACTGAGAGTGAAAGAAACAGGGAGAGTAAAACAGAGAAAAAGGAAACTAGGAAAGCAAAACATTGTCTGATTGTAACTATTCTGGCAGGTGGGGGAACATGGTGCATTGGTACATGTCCTTTAAATACTGACCTTACCCCGGGATTTATTATTCCACTACAGATTTAGCGGAATGATGGCCCACGGGAAAAAAAGGGGTTGGGGGGGGGGGGGGGGGGGGCGATAGTGTGCAGCTGGCCATATTGTGGCAGTTTGGTTTTGCCCACTGCTGTGTGGCCACACCACACACTATCGCCCCTATAGCGCTATGGGAAAAAGTGGTGTTATTTCCTGCTATAATTTAGATGGTAAAGCGGCTGAATGTACCACATGTTCTATTTAGATGAATAACTTCACAGTTATCCATCTAAATGGCTTTTAAACCTTGACTTCATTGAGTATGCCTCATTCTTTCTGCAAACACAGGTACCCCAGACATCGAAGGTAGAGATTTTGCATATTAATATGTTGGGCTGCATTGGTAAATACTTGTGGACTTGTCATGCCATGAAAACAACTGGAAAGAAAGAAAGAAACTAGGGTCCAAGCTGAAGAAAACTAAAATAATTAGCTCTTTATGGCTAATTAGACAATAAAGGCTTCAGTGGAAAAGCTTATAACAATGTCTGCTTTTCACAAAAAAAATCTGTAGAAATCCAGTCTTTTGTAAAAATCTCAACAGCCACTTTATTCATCAAAGCTAGCTCCAGTCTATTAATAGCATCATCATGGAATAAAAATAAAATTAAACAATTGCAGTTAATGAAAAAGACCTCATTCTACATAACATGCTGAAATTCTCTCAGCCTCCAGCATAAATATTTGAGAAATTAATATCTAAATTTATGGCTTTAGCTAGGGACCCTTTTTTGGTAGCAGGCTCTGCTTCATTAACAAAGTCCTACAGTGGGTGCCTAATTGCTTCAGGCATAGCAAGTTACTTTATTTTGACACATGACATGCAATTAGTGCTCGGTCACATGGCTAAAGGAAGAGTTTGCACCTTTTTCCCCCTTCCATATTCAGAGTGAATAATTAGCATAGTATTGCTGCTTAGAAAAATAATAAGGGCTTTAGATAAAAAAATTTCTTAATGAGGTAAAATTGCAGTTTTTGATGTTGAGATATGTGCCATGTTTTCTTGGCTGTGAAATGTAAAGCTAGCAGCATTGCCTTGTCTCTAGATTTAGTCTTAATATTCAGTGTATTGCTATCCCAAACAAGGCTTGCACTACAAGAATTATCTCTTCTGCATAGGACTTTCTGATGTATTGGAATTTTTCTATCTTTACCTAGAGGCCAATTCTAAACTGGGAACATTTTTCACAAAACTAGTTTCTGTGGAAAAATGTTTGCCGAATGCAGGCTGGGGCTTTTGCATGAAATTTTACAAAAAAACCTTTTTTGTGAAAAAAATTTAATGGCTGCTGGCTACATGAAAAAGTTTATTCAAATTCCCTCAGTGAGTTCTTGCAAAATATTGTAAAGTAGTTCCTTAAAGTGAGATTTGTGAAAATGAGCATGCATAAAGGCTTTGTGGGCCTATTTTTGTAAAAAAAATTACATCTCACAAAGGTGGTTATTAATTGTATCTGGCTTGAGGGCAATAGGGCTTTGTGCAAACTGCTGTGCAGCATTAAAAGGGTCATAGAGTGTACATCAGACCCTACTCAAATTAAAGGGGGCAAACAAGTATGGGAGTGGTGAAGCTTCCACAAGCCCTGCTTCAATGCCCTACCCCCTTGACCCTCTTAACTCATTAAAAGATCCCAGCTGTAGCTTTCCTGCCCTATCCCTCTGGCCCTCCCAAGATTACACAATAGTTAAGGGGGGGGGAAGGAATGGATTTTCCAGGGGCAGGAGCAATCCCTACTCACTCCTATCCCATTGGCTATCATTTTCCAAAATGCCACTGATTGGCTGACACCATTGACTCTGAGTATGGAGATAAAAGCCCCCAGTGCCTACATTTTTTGCTCTGCTAGGGAAAGGTGGCTTATTCATGCCTCATGGAACCTTCTCATCAGGGCAGCCCTGTCTGGGGCCACCAGCCTGTGAAATATTTGCACATTGCCTCAGCTAGGAACACATGGAACATTTTGGGAGAAATTTTGCCATGGTTGAAACTGCGCTCATTTGAATCTGTAGCTAAATTGCACAAAATTGTGCAAAACAGCTGCTAACCCAAAGTAAATACCAAAGGCTAGTACATCTTAATTATATTTAGAAAGGACTATATTTATAAAGGGACATATTTCTTCACAGAGTGGATAGTGGATGCTTGAAATGCCCTTCTGGAGGAGGTGGAGAAGATGAAAACAGTCAAAGAATTAAAAGGGGCATGGGATAAACACTATGGGGTAGGTTTTAAAGGGTTACGCGCGTAACCCTTTAAAACCTACCCCTGCACGCGCCGAGCCTATTTTGCATAGGCTCGGTGGTGGGCGCAAGCCCCGGGACGTGCGTATTTCCCGGGGCTTTGAAAAAGGGGCAGGGCTGGGGGCGGGGCGGCGGTCCAGGGGTGGGGCCGGGGAAGGAGGCGGTCTGGGGGCGGTCCGGGACGGTCCCAAGTCCTCCGGCACAGCGGCAGGCGTAACTCCTGCAATGAAGGTAAGGGGGGATTTAGATAGGGAAGGGGGGTGGGTTAGATAGGGGAAGGAGGGGAAGGTGGGGGGAGCGAAAGGAAAGTTCCCTCCGAAATCGGAGCAGCCTCGGAGGGAACGGGGAAAGCCATCGGACCTCCCCTAGTGCTCAGCGCACACAAGGTGCACAAGTGGTGCACCCCCTTGTGCACGCCGACCCCGGATTTTATAACGTGCATACGGCAAAGAGCGCATATTATAAAATCGGGTGTATATTTGTGCGCTATGGGTAGCGCGCACAAATGTAGCCCGCGTGCATAAGATTAAAAATCTGCCCCTATGGATCTCTAAAGGCTAAAGGACAGAAATGAAGACAAATGTGTAGGGGGTAACTTGCTGGTGCATCAGTTACTACCCTTAGCAGAAGGCATGGAGATTTCTACCTTTAACCAATAAGCTTTGATGATTTTTAATGGTACTGCAACATTGCTCCCCACTTTGATTGCAGGGGGTAAAGGGGAAGTGAATTCAGAAAACAACCTAGGGCCCTGACTTCTATGGTCTGGGATACTGATACATAGACACAAGGGAAACAGCATAGGACTTCTTCTACAGTCTAGTCCTAACGGAAATGAAGAAAATATGTAGGGGGTAACTTGCTGGTGTGGCAGTTACTACCTTTAGCAGAAGGCTTGGAGATTATTACCATTAACCAATAAGCCTTGATGCTTTTAATGCAAGTATGACATTGCTCTCCAATTCAACGGCAGAGGGAAAAAGAAAATTGGATTCAGACAACAACCAAGAGGGCCCGACTTCGACAGTCTGAGGTACTGATATTCAGGCATAAGGGGAAAAGGACAGGACTGCTTCTATGCCAAATTCCATAAACAACGCATGTGAAACAGCACTGTCTGAATTTTCAACAAAACTCATCACCCTGTAAAAAATGTTGCTAGCTAACATTTTTATGAGTTATCATAAAGCTTGGATTAACTGCACGGAGAAGCAGTTACTTCCCTTAAGAGAAACAGGGGGGTAACCTGCATGGAGTAGCAGTTGCTACCTAAGGAAGCTTGCAGGGCAGATTGGATGGACCATTTGGTCATTTTCTGCCATCATTACTATGTTACTATGTTACTGTATTGATCTGTAAGAAAATTTTAAAATATTTTGAGCTATCTATAAAGATCAGGTAATAATGATCAGGGTATATTTTGGTTGTGAGGACTTCTGCATATTTAGCGATCTCTGTTAAAGTGAACCTGCTGATAAAGTGAATATCTCCTGAACATCTGCTTCAATGTATCTTAGTAGCACAAAAACCTTATTAAAGGGACTACCTTAGAAAAATACTGACAGTCAGTACCCATTACGCTAATAAATACATCCCTATAATTAAAAGGTTAATTTTAAAACAAACATGACAAAAGATCTTCATTCAAAAATTGGAAGAAGGATCCAACAGAGGAAAATAGGATAATGCATAAACGCTGGCAAATTAAATGTAAGACATTGATAAGACAGGCTAAGAGAGAATTTGAAAAGAAGTTGGCCATAGAGGCAAAAACTCACAGTAAAACCTTTTTTAAATATATCCAAAGCAGAAAGTCTGTGAGGGAGTCATTTGGACCATTAGATGATCGAGGGGTTATAGGGGCACTTAGAGAAGATAAGGTCATTGTGGAAAGATTAAATGATTTCTTTTCTTCGGTGTTTACTGAAGAGGATGTTGGGGAGGTACCCGTACTGGAGAAGGTTTTCATAGGTAATGATTCAGATGGACTGAGCCATTACTCAAAATGGCGCCAATCACCTTTACCCTCACTATGTCACAGGGGCCGACGGTCGGCCCCTTTGACATAGTGAGGGCAAAGGCGATCAACGCTATTTTGAGTACTGGCATCCGACGGCCAGAGTGCAAGAGGTCGCTCCCAGACCCCCGCTGGACTTTTGGTAAGTCTTGTGGGGGTCAGAAGGGTCCCCCAAGACTTGCCAAAAGTCCCTGGTGGTCCAGCAGGGGTCCGGGAGCAACCTCCTGCACTCAGACCGTCGGCTGCCAGTAATCAAAATGGCGCTGATAGCCTTTGCCCATACTATGTCACAGGGGCTACCAGTGCCTTTGGTCAGCCCCTTTCACATGGTAGAAGCACAAGATGGCGCTGAAGGCCATGTGACAGGGGCTGACCAATGGCACCGGTAGCCCCTGTGACATAGTAGGTCAAAGGCTATCGGCACCATTTTGAAACCGGCACAGAGGGTGTGAGTGCAGGGGATGGCTCCCGGATCCCCCGCTGGACCACTAGGGAGTTTTGGTATGTCTTGGGGGGGTCAGGAGGGTGGGGGGTTGTAGTTAATTTAATTTTACTGGGGAAACGAATAGAAATCAACATATTAACGTATCGGGGCGCCATCCGGACGAATGAACTTATCTGCCCCCCCCCCCCCCCCCCGATGAATCCAAATCCCGAATGCAACGTATGGCGTTCCTCTGCATATCCCTATTGAATACTGTGTACAATTCTGGTCGCCGCATCTTAAAAAAAGATATAATTGAGATGGAGAAGGTACAGAGAAGGGCGACCAAAATGATAAAGGAAATGGAACAGCTCCCCTATGAGGAAAGACTAAAGAGGTTAGGACTTTTCAGCTTGGAGAAGAGATGGCTGAGGGGGGATATGATAGAGGTGTTTAAAATCATGAGAGGTCTAGAACGGGTAGATGTGAATCGGTTTTTTACTCTTTCAGATAATAGAAAGACTAGGGGGCACTCCATAAAGTTAGCATGTGGTACAGATTTAGAAGTTACAATTGATTCAGACCTGTCATGGAACAAGCATATTGCAACTAAATTAAAATATGGTTATTTTAAATTATTAACACTTCGAAAACTTAAGCCATTACTAGAACCAAATGATTTTAGATCAGTATTGCAGGCTCTTCTTTTTGCAAACATAGATTACTGTAACTCTATTTTATTAGGGTTACCACAAAATGTCATTCGACCATTACAAATTTTGCAAAATGCTGCTGCCCGCGTCCTAACAGGCACAAAAAAGAGTAATCATATAACTCCTATATTGGTCAAATTACATTGGTTACCATTAATTTATCGTATACAATATAAAACGGAATGCATCATTCATAATATAGTTTACGGAACAAATGTTGACTGGCTTAATACAACAGTACAGTTGCATTTCCCTCAGAGGAATTTACGCTCAGCTAATAAAGGTCTGTTAACAGTACCAACAATAAGAACTGCAAAACTTTGTCAAGTTCGTGAACGAGCAATATCGATAGCATGTCCAAAACTGTGGAACTCTTTGCCTGAAGAATTAGACATTTAAAACTAATCGGAGAAAGTTCTTTTTCACTCAACGCACAATTAAACTATGGAATTTGTTGCCAGAAGATGTGGTTAGTGCAGTTAGTATAGCTGTGTTTAAAAAAGGATTGGATAAGTTCTTGGAGGAGAAGTCCATTACCTGCTATTAATTAAGTTGACTTAGATAATAACCACCACTATTACTAGCAACGGTAAAATGAAATAGACTTAGTTTTTGGGTACTTGCCAGGTACTTATGGCCTGGATTGGCCACTGTTGGAAACAGGATGCTGGGCTTGATGGACCCTTGGTCTGACCCAGTATGGCATGTTCTTATGTTCCATGTGCGCGCGGTCCCTGGAGCGCGCACATAGACGTGCAAATTTGATAACATGAGCGTGCAGACACCTGCATGTTATAAAATCTGCTACCCGCACGCACATGTGCACCCGATTTGATATTGTCACGCGCATGTGTGCACAGGTGCCGACTCGCATGCACAAGGGTGGGGAATTTTGTAAAAATCACATGGCAACACGATAGGGCCTTTCCCCATTTCCCTCCCAGTCCGCTCCAATAAAGAAGCTGACTGGGAAGGAGCTTCCTAAAAACCCTACCTACACTGCCTGCCTTTTTCCCTATCCTCCATGACCTCTAAAACCCCTCTTGCTATCTTTTTTTGTTTTGTTTTTATACTTACCTGCTCTCCCTACTAGTGGTAAATTGTGCGGGCTGGCCAGCTGCTGGCGCGTGCTTCAGCGGGACAGCACCTAATGGTACCGTCTCGGCCTGCCCACACTCCACCCAGACCTCACCCCTAGCCCACCTCTTTTTACTTTGCCAGGTTTTCCATGCGTATCTCCCAGTATTGGCGTGCACAGGTGTTTTAAAATTTACTTCGACCTGAATATTCAAGAAATTAATACCAGCCCCAAGGGACTTTCCAAATTTAGTGGCATTCCCATAAGAAAATAAACAAGGCAGAAACTGTGAGGTGAATTTTCAAAATATTATGAGCATAAAAATGAGTATATGTGCCCATAAGTAGCATTTATTCATGTATTCCATATTTTATAAAGGTCAAAAATATTTACACATTTCCATTTTTTTGCACACTTATATGCACATAAAAAAAAGGCCCACGTATGCGCATAAGTTGCCATTTTTAAAGAAACACATGTACATTTTCCAACTTGCACATTTTACTTCTGATAATTATCTGGCATAAGTGATATTAAACATGTTTACTGTGCAGTACTGATTGGGAGGTCTGGAATAACCGGGGCAAGTTCAGGCTGAAGAACCAGGAGGGTCTTGATGATCTGGAGAAGGCCTGGGCTAACTGGTGATCTTATTGGTAAACTTGTCAACTTCATTTATGCATGCATATTTTAAATCTGGCTGACTTATGAAGGTCCTGCTTTACTTTCATACGTAAAATATACACGCATATATTTTTAAAATATGTAGGAAAAGTACGCTTGTGCTATGCATTGATATACATGGCTTCAGTGCATTGTATGTATTCATGCATAAGCCTGCATATGCATATTTGTTGCAGGGCAGGGGCCTACCCACTCTGCGAAAAATGTACCCTCAGTTGTTTATCAAAAAAGCTTACAAGCGAGCTTTGTTTGCAAATTGGGCATTACTGTTAAACTATCAACAGAAAATTGAAGACGAGTTTGACATGTGTGGTACGTTATTCTGACCATGTAAAAGAGGAGGTGGACATTCTTCGGGCACATTGGTCTGTATTGGCGATTCACAAGTTTTTTCAATTGAGTCCCAGATTTGCATATTCTAGGGGTCAGACCATTCGAGATGTAGTGGTTCATTCCACTTTCGAGTCAACGTTAAATGCAAATAGTGAGCAGCTGACAAAAGGACACTTTCCATGTGGCGCATGCGATATGTGCACTCAAGCATTGACAGGTTTGCAGAGGTGTCACCTGAGTTCAAACCGCACTATTGATTTGAGGTCTTTTACTTTCTGTGATTCAGAGAGGGTTATTTATGTTATTCAATGCTCGTGTGACCTAATTTTTGTGGGACGGACAAAAAGGAAAATACTATATGTCTCAAGGAACATAAAAGCTGCATTAAGACTTCAAAAATGACAGATCCTTTAGTAGCACTTCACATACAAAATGTTCATACGTTCCAGAATCTTAAGTAGGCTATTTTGGAACAGATTACTGAGCCTTTTAGAGGAGGTGATATTCAATCCCATCTGAATAAGTGGGAATAATTCTAGATTTTTGAATTGGATTCGATTCAACCCCATGGTTTAAATTAATCAATCAATTGGTATTCATTGGGGTGATTAGTTGACTAAGAATCTTTTGATTGTCTTGAATGTCACTTCCTTTAAGAACTTAAATACCTCCTTCCCCGCCATGTTTTAAATTCATTTAAATGTATTTGGATGAGGATCGATTAAGTCTAACAGGATATTGTGAATTTGTATACAGAAATTTTCAATTTGGATTGATTTCTTGAGGTTGGGTGACATGTGAGAGTTTGAAAGAAGATATCCCCTGATGCAGATTGGCATTCAAAACATGAATTCATGTCGGGGTTGGATTGTCATATGTCTGGCAAGATAAGTAACATCCAATTTGGATTTGTTCACTTTCAGATGAAATAAATCGAAATTTGGGGCATCTACCTCCTATGAGAGATTGGTTTAAAAGTTTTCAGAATACATTTTTTAGTTTTTGATATATTAATAAAGTAAAGTGGACTCTAAACTAGAAGTGGCTTCCCAATTTAAGAAGCCAACTCAGTGTCAGCCCTACAAATGAAATAAATAAAAAATAAATAATACAATCTATAATAATCTTTGAAATATATGACCAGTAGACCAGTGATTCATTTTGTTGATATAGCAATAAGGTGGCTACATGGACCTACACTTGCTTCTCTTCTTTCCTCCCACTGCCTCCCTCATACCTGCCTTGCTTGCTTGGTCTCGAGTCTCCTTTGCCGGAGACAGGAACGCACAAACCTCCCGAGACTACCTCACCGGGGGCTGAGCATTTCCTGCTACTCACAGGACTGACTGCCTTCATGCTCAGCCCACTACAAAAAAAACTTACCAATGCCCCCCTGCCAGCATCTGGGCCTTCCAGCCTGCCTCTACTGATAGGGATTACTACTTGCTGCAGTAACAACAGAGCGCCTACCCAAACTCTATTCTTTTGGAGCCCTGTCTGAATACCCACTGACCACCAATGTAAAAGTAAGTAAAATTTGTTTTTCAAGTTCTCTTTTAGCCCGTGTTATTAATGTCTTACTTTAACTTACCAATGATTATGCTTTTTCCTATTTTCTTCAGATGGATCCTTCTTCCAATTTTTGAAGGAAGATCTTTTGGCTAAAATAGCGTCTTTTATCTTACATTTTAACCATACCAGCAATTAGGGGTGTGCATTCGTTTGCAACGTATTGGCAATCTGCAACGTATAGGGCCATATTTGTTGTATTTGTGGGGAAGCGAAACGTATCGCAATTCCCACGAATACAACAAATCTTCACCAAATTATTCGGCCGTCTAAAGGAGCGAATTTAAACAAAACCCCCACTCTCCTGACCCACTCCAAAACTTGCTAAAACTCCCTGGTGGTCCAGCGGGGGTTTAGGAGCCATCTACTGCACTCACACCGTCAGCTGCCAGTATTCAAAATGGCACCGGTAGCCCCTGTGACATAGTAAGGGCAAAGGCGATCGGTGCCATTTTGAATACTGGCAGCTGATGGCCCGAGTGTAGGAGATGGCTCCAGGACCCCCGCTGGACCACCAGGGAGTTTTGGTAAGTCTTGGGGGGTCAGGAGGGTGGGGGGTTGTAGTTAATTAAATTTTAGCCAGGAAACAAATAAAAATGGAACGCATGAATGGATCGGAGCCCCCCTTGCCAAATGCAACGTATCTGCCCCCCCACGAATACGAATACCGAATGTAACATATGCGGTCCCTCTGCACATCCCTACCAGCAATCATTTGGCCTTCCTTCCATCTTTTTAATGCATGGAATACATCTTGACTGTGCTTCTAAGATGGAATTTTTTAACAATGTCCATGCCTGTTGTTCACTCGTAACCTTTGTAGCTGCACCTTTCAGTTTTTTGCTAACTATTTTTCTCATTTTCTCAATGTTACCCTTTTGAAAGTTTACTACTAGAAGCTGTGGATTTACTTATTGTCCCTCTTCCAGTCACTAATTCAAATTTGATCATGTTACTATTTCCAAGTGGCCCCCCACCATTACCTCTCTCACCAAATCCTGTGCTCCACTAAGAATTAGATCTAATCGGTTTCTGAACCAATTGCTCCATAAAGCTGTCTTTTATTCCATCTAGGAACTTTATCTTTCTAGCATGTCCTTATGTTATATTTACCCAGTCAATATTGGGATAATTGAAATTTCCCATTATTACTGCACTACCAATTTGGTTAGCTTCCTAATTTCTCTTAGCATTTCATTGTCCGTCTCATCATTTTGGCCAGATGGGTCGTAGTATACTCCTATCACTATGCTCTTCCCCATCACATATGAGATTTCTACCTATAAAGATTCTATTGTGCATTTAATGGAGGTGTGGACATGGGTGGAAAATTTCAGGCCATGCTATTAGGGGGGCTAGAGTGGGTTGGGGATTATGGGTGGAGAGTGTCTGCCCATATATAGGGGGATATGAGCTGGGTAGAAGGGGGTGGAGGTATAGTTGGAGAGTATCAGACCATGAATGGGGGGGGCTACTAGGGGAGGATAGAGGAGGATAGAGGAGGTGGAGGCATGGTAGAGACGGTCAGGCCTTGCATGCAGGGGCTACTAGGGCAGTGGGGCATGGGTAGAGAGCATCAGACCATCTATGGTAGGGGCAGATTGAGTGTTATACAGCTACTCGCATATTAAAGATTAACAATCAATAGTAAAATGTCAGTATGGCACTCACGTTGATAGCAACAATGCACTGTTAATAGGGGGTCATCATTTTTTCCCCTATAGATTGAACACCTGAAGAAGAAGTCCTGGGAGCTACACCTGAAGTGGAGGCACTGGATGGACTGGCTGCATACTTGGTGGAATGGGGCTGGAGGTAAGATATTTCTCAGGCCAATTGGGAATAGTCAACTAGCTCCATATATTAGGGATGTGAATCGTTTTAGGACGATTAAAATTATCGTCCGATAATTTTAATATCGTCTTAAACCGTTATGGAACACAATACAATACAGATTCTAACGATTTATCGTTATAAATCGTTAGAATCGTGAGCCGGCACACTAAAACCCCCTAAAACCCACCCCCGACCCTTTAAATTAAATCCCCCACCCTCCCGAACCCCCCCAAATAACTTAAATAACCTGCGGGTCCAGCGGCGGTCCGGAACGGCAGCGGTCCGGAACGGGCTCCTGCTCTGAATCTTGTCGTCTTCAGCCGGCGCCATTTTCCAAAATGGCGCCGAAAAATGGCGGCGGCCATAGACGAAAAAGATTGGACGGCAGGAGGTCCTTCCGGACCCCCGCTGGACTTTTGGCAAGTCTCGTGGGGGTCAGGAGGCCCCCCACAAGCTGGCCAAAAGTTCCTGGAGGTCCAGCGGGGGTCAGGGAGCGATTTCCCGCCGCGAATCGTTTTCGTACGGAAAATGGCGCCGGCAGGAGATCGACTGCAGGAGGTCGTTCAGCGAGGGTTCCGGCGCCTCGCTGAACGACCTCCTGCAGTCGATCTCCTGCCGGCGCCATTTTCCGTACGAAAACGATTCGCGGCAGGAAATCGCTCCCTGACCCCCGCTGGACCTCCAGGAACTTTTGGCCAGCTTGTGGGGGGCCTCCTGACCCCCACGAGACTTGCCAAAAGTCCAGCGGGGGTCCGGAAGGACCTCCTGCCGTCCAATCTTTTTCGTCTATGGCCGCCGCCATTTTTCGGCGCCATTTTGGAAAATGGCGCCGGCTGAAGACGACAAGATTCAGAGCAGGAGCCCGTTCCGGACCGCTGCCGTTCCGGACCGCCGCTGGACCCGCAGGTTATTTAAGTTATTTGGGGGGGGTTCGGGAGGGTGGGGGATTTAATTTAAAGGGTCGGGGGTGGGTTTTAGGGGGTTTTAATGTGCCGATTTTTTGATTTTTCGATTTTTAATGATTTTTCACGATTTTTCACGATATTTTACCCCCCCAAACGGCAACAATACGATTCCCTCCCCCTCCCAGCCGAAATCGATCGTTAAGACGATCGAGGACACGATTCACATCCCTACCATATATATTCTCTCTACATCAAGTGCCACACTAATTGCCCCCAGCTTTGTAACATGAGGTCTCAGCCTTCACTTTACAGTAACTGTCCTTTACACACCTCTCTGTCACAGGCTCCACTATCCTGAAAGAGTTTAGGAAAGATACCTGCTAATCTAGCTGGCACACTGTCAGGGACTTTATGCTCACTTCTACATGGATTTCCATGTAAACAACAGGGCTCTGGTCTACTAGAGCAATGTATAGTATCATACTTTGCTTCGTATACTTCTAGTGGTCATTGTGAACACTGTCATACATTTCTTATTCTTATTCCCTAGCACATAATAGCCTTCATCAATGTATATCTTGCTTCCATCAATCATCTGGATATTAATTCACCTATCTATATAGAAGCCAGCATCTTGATGACAGGGTTGTCCCATACCTAACACTGCTTACAATTGTCTTCACTTTTCCCTCAAAAGGCAATTCCTCTAAGTGCCTCTGTCATCCTGCACATCATACTCTGCAGCATGTGAGAACAGCATCTGACTCAGGTGACAACTCCTTATTATCATCATCATCACCCTCCTCAGATGACAAGGAGGAGGAAGAAGATGCACCTGGCAACAATCACTGCTCCATCCACCACGAAGGAAACCAGCCAGGCGCTGTGGTTCCACCTTCCACTCCAATCAGCCACACCCGGACCTCAACAGCCCCCAGATCATCTCCCCCATCTTTGTAGGGCCTCCTCTCTGGTTTGCTCATGGAGTTAGGGATGCTGCAACTCAGCCAAGACAGCTATTGCTGGCCAAGGGAGGCCTGCATCCCCTTCTGCTTCCTCTGCACTCCTACGCATCACAATGGTCAGAAAGAGGCTTTTCAAGGAGAATACCAGTACCCTGCGAACAACCTCTTTCTGACAGCAATTTGAAGATATGGTGCACATGATAGCAGAGAAACAGAGGAGGATGCAAGCAGCCATGCAGATTCTTGTCGCGAAGCAATAGCCATCCTGATCAGACTCCTAAATCTGAGTTTGCAGGTGTCCCTAATTCCCTTGGGTTTTTGGTTTGGTTACTTGTTTGCTCCCTAGTTTGCTACTCCCCATCCCTTTTAAAAAAATATATATATTGTAAATAGTTTAAAAAATGAAACATTTTATATGTTAAATAAAAATGTTTTTGCATTTTCATATAATTAGTTTGAGTCTACCTATGTACTGATAGTTTCCAAGAGGTCAATAATCAAAGGTAAATATTTAACGCTCCAATGAAGCAAGGGTCAAAGCCAGTAGTCAGTCCTGAACATGGTCCAACGAAGCAAGTGTCAAAGCCAGTAGTCAGTCCGAACAAGGCTAGGGAGTAACCAGGAATGGAATCAGGAACAGGAACGAAGACAGGAACAGGAACCAGGAACAAAGTCAGGAACTAGGATGAGCAATGAGCACACAACAAGAGTGGATGCCTGTTGCCAAGGCAAGGAATGAGTGGCGGGCCCTGCCTTAAGTAGCAGGGCCTGATGATGTCATCATCCGGGGCTGTGGGTTAGTTTCCCACCACGGCCCCCTTTAAATGCCGGCAAGGCGCATTCGCCTAGGAGAGGCAGGAAGCTGGATGGCGGCGTCTCCCTGTGGCACACGTGGGGAGACCTGCCGGGAGTCAGGAAGGTCCGCAGAGGAGCCAGGAATGGCCAAGGAGTCAATGGGGGTGCGGGAGCATGGACGGCTGCCTACTGCCACCAGTGAGGACAGGCCAGGTACAGTAGCTGGGCGCCGGAAGTAAGTGGGCCCAGTTGCGGGCCTGCCGCAGGTGGGACACGCATCATCAGCTCCCCTGTGCTGGCCTTAGGTGTGCGCATGTGTATCACAGCACCAGATTTAAAGGTACCATGGTGGGGAGATTCTGAAGGGCTCAGGGTGATGACGTCAGCAAGGCTGGTACTTAAGGCCCAGCCGCGCTTCCCGTCCTTGCCTCAGCAATGGACTTCCTGCTTGTTTGCAGTGTGTGTTGCCAGTGTGTTCCCATCTCCGTTTCAAACCTTCCTTGTCCTTGCCTCATCCAGCCTTGTCTCATCCAGCTTTCTAGCCCTGCTTCCTCCATCCTTGCCTTACCCAGCTTTACCTTATCCAGCCTTGCCTTGTCCAGCTTTCCAGCCTTGCTTCATCCAGTTTTGCCTCTTTCAGCTTGGTCTCATCCTGCTTTCCTTCTCTGTGCTCCATACCCTTCCAGACCTTCTGTCTGCTCACCTGAATTTTACCTCTTCTACAGACTTTGACTATAGAACTTGCCTGCCACCTGGATCTGATCTTTGCCACAGACACTGACTGCATCCTGTCTGCCTGCCCTGACCCTCGGCCTGTTTCCAATACCTCTCTGGCAGCCCTGACCTTGGCCAGTCTCAGGACCCTCTATTTGACCACCATTGGGATAACAAATGCAAATAAACAGACCTGAATACAATAGCTTCACCTTTATTTATTTTTATTTATTTAACATTTTTTTTATACCGATAGCCGTTTACACATCGTACCGGTTTACATGGAACAAAATGGATGGCTGCAGAAAGGGCGTATCCTTAACATAGAACATAGAATAGTGATAACTAATAAATATTGATAAACAGAATAAATAGAATAAACACATGTAAACAGAATAAAAGGTAACATCGAATACTAACTTTGGTTCGGTATTTAAGCCAGGAAGATAATAAGTATATATACAGCTTATATAAGTACGAATAGCATATTTATGTTGCGAATAATTAGGAGGGGTTCAAGGGGAGAGGATTAAATTAAACAAGTGATAGAAGAGTAAGATAAAATATCTGGAGAGGGGAAGAGTAAATAATGGGTGAACAACTGAAACATAGAAGGAGATATTTTCATCTTGTGCTCATACCATGTGACAGGGGCTGACCAATGGCGCCGGTAGCCCCTGTGACATAGTATGGGCAAAGGCTTTCGGCGCCATTTTGATTACTGGCAGCCAACAACTAAATCGCTCTCGGACCCCCACTGGACCCCCAGGGATTATTGGCAAGCTGGCCAAAAGTCCCTGGGGGTCCGGGAGCGATCTCCTGCACTCGTGCCATCGGATGCCAGGAATCAAAATGGCACCGACAGCCTTTGCCCATACTATGTCACAGGGGTTACCGGCGCCATTGGTCAGCCCCTGTCACATGGTATGAGCACAAGATGGCGCTGATGGCCATATGACAGGGGCTGACCATTGGCACCGGTAGCCCCTGTGACATAGTAGTTCAGAGGCTATTCGGCACCATTTTGAGCACGGCTGGCAGTGGCACACCGGGCACGGAGGGACAAATGGAACCCGGTACCCCGCTGGACCCCCAGGGATGTTAGTAAGTCTTGGGGAGGGATCGGGATGGGGGGAGGGTGGTTGTATTATGGTTAATCTTAATGTTTGGGGTGGTTTTTAATTTAAAAAAAAAAAAGTGCCCCTCTCCCCATACAACCCCGAAAAACGAATTTTCCCCAAAGTTCGGTGAAAATCCTTTTCGGGTTTTGGGGCCCCCGAACCACGACGAATTAGGCAATTTCGTTGCAATTGCCTAATTCGTGATAAACGATTGCACATCTCTATTATGAAATAAACTGGTGAGATAAAAATAATTTTTCCTGCCTACTAACTTCCCCTTTCACCAATCCCAGACCTGTATAGTGTGCCTGGTAGTCAGGAGCATATTAGAGCATGCCTTCCAAGTTTTTCTAGGTTGCCAGGGAATGGAGTCTAGAGGCATTTCAGACATATGTGACTGCTTGATGAGGGCCCAGTGTTTAATTTCCTGTGTATTGTGCCATGCTACTAAGGGCCTGATCTTAGCCGTTACATAGTATCAGATAAAGTTAGGAACTCCGAGCCCTCTTTCTGATTTATTTTGATAAAGAACATATCTACTAACCCTGGGAGGGTATCGTTTCCAGATAAAATTGAAGACTATTTTCTGCCAATTTTTTAGCATCTTATTCAGAATGGAGATAGGAAGGGATTGAAATAGATATAGTAACCTGGGCAGCAGGTTCATTTTTATAGTGGCTATGCAACCCAACCAGGATATCAACAAGTTGCACCAGTTGTCCAGATCTGAAAAGGCTTTATGTATTAATGGGGAATAATTCAAGCTAAATAAATCTTTGGGATGCCCAGACAAATAGATCCATAAATACTTAAGTTTGTGAGTAGCCCAACGAAATGGGTGTGTGAGTCGTAACATTTGAACTGTTTTCTGTGGACATATAATATTGAGAATTTACAATTTCTCCCAGTTTACTTTGAATCCAGAAGCTCTGCTAAAAAGACATAGCTCCTGCTCTATCCCTAGTAGTGATTCATGAGGCTTTGTAACTGTGAACATGATGTCATCGGTAAATAGAGACAATTTTAATTATTTATGGCAAAAATTAAAGCCTTATATTGATAACTAAGGGTTCCAAAAAGAGGGCGAACAATATAGGTGACTGAGGGCATCCTTGTCTGGTTCGCTACCTACTGTGAAGCAATCAGAATAACCCCCATTAATTTTTAGACAGGCTCTGGGTTGTTCATATAACCTGGTTAACCATCCGCAAAAATAAGGTCCAAAACCTATTTTCCTCAATACCACAAACAGGAAGGGCCAATGCACCATGTTGAAGGCCTTTTTGGCATCGATGGATAAAATAGAGATTCCTTTTGGTGTTATAAACATAGAAATGACGGCAGAAGAAGACCAATAGGCCCATCCAGTCTGCCCAGCAAGCTTTCACACTTATTTTCTCATACTTATCTGTTATTCTGACCGCTGAGTTCAGGGCCCTTATTGGTAGCTTTTTTATTCTAATTTCCTTCCACCCCCACCATTGATGCAGAGAGCAGTGTTGGAGCTGTATGAAAGTGAAGTATAAGGCTTAATGTATGAGGGTAGTATCCGTCGTATCGAACAAGTTACCCCGATGTTTGTATACTCATACTGCTGGATGTAAATCCTATCTCTTCATTCCCCCCTGCCGCTGAAGCAGTGAGCAGTGAGCTGAACTGGATATGCATTCAAAGTGACGTATCAGGCTTAATTTGTTAGGGGTAGTAACCGCCGCAATAAGCAAGCTACTCCCATGCTTATTTGTTTACCCAGACTGTGCAATTCAGTCCTTGTTGGTTGTTGTCTGAATGTAAATCCTCTTATCTTCATTCCCCCCTGCCGTTGAAGCAGAGATAATGTTGAAGCAGAGATTTATGCTGGATATGCATTGAAAGTGAAGTATCAGCCTTAATTGGTTTGGGTAGTAACTGCTGCAACAAGCAAGCTATTCCCATGCTTATTTGTTTACGCAGACTGTGCTACCTTGTTGGTTGTGGCCTGAATGAAATCCTCTTTTCCACATTTCCTCTTGCCGTTGAAGCATGGAGCAATGTTGGAGTCTCATTAACCGTGTGAATGTTTATTGAATAAGGGTATTAATCACCAGGTAGTAGCCATCATTCCCGCAAGCCACCCTCATACCTCTTCTCTTCATTCCCATCCTCCAGGCTTTATGGATCCACAGTGTTTAATTTATCCCACTCCCCTTTAAAATCCTTCACAGTTTTGGTCTTCACCACTTCCTCTGGAAAAGCTTTCCAGGCATCCACCACCCTCTGCGTGAAGAAATACTTCCTGACATTGGTTCTGAGTCTTCCTCTCTGGAGTTTTAAATCGTGACCCCTGGTTCTGCTGATTTTTTCCAACAGAAAAGCTTTGTTATTGACTTTGGATCATTAAAACCTTTCAAGTATCTGAACGTCTGTATCATATCACCCCTGCTCCTCGTTTCCTCCAGGGTATACATATTTAGATTCTTCAGTCTCTCCTCATAAGTCATTCGATGAAGACCATCCACCTTTTTGGTCGCCCTTCTCTGGACTGCCTCCATCCTGTCTCTGTCCCTTCAGAGATATGGTCTCCAGAACTGAGAACAGTACTCCAGGTGAGGCCTCACCAAGGACCTGTACAAGGGGATAATTACTTCCCTTTTCTTACTCGAAATTCCTCTCTCTATGCAGCCCAGCATTCTTCTGGCTTTAACTATCACCTTGTCACACTGTTTCGCCGACTTCAGATCGTTAGACACTATCACCCCCAGGTCTCTCTCCTGCTACGTGCACATCAGCCCTTTACCCCCCATCAAATACTATTCTTTCAGATTTCCACAGCCCATATGAATGACTCTGCACTTCTTGGCATTGAATCTTAGCTGCCATAACTTTGACCAGTCTTCGAGCTTCCTTAAATCCTGTCTCATTCTCTCCACTCCTTCTGGCATGTCCACTCTGTTGCAGATCTTAGTATCATCTGCAAAAAGACAAACTTTAGCTTCTATCCCCTCCGCAATGTTGCTCACAAAGATATTGAACAGGACCTGTCCCAACACAGACCCTTGCGGCATTCCGCTCATCACCACTCTCTCTTTAGAGTAAGTTCCATTTACCATAACACATTGTCTTCTGTCCTTCAACCAGTTTGCTTTCCAGGCCACCACCTTGGCACTCACACCCAAGCTTCTCATTTTATTCACAAGCCTCCTGTGTGGGACCGTATCAAAAGTAGAGATGTGAATCGTGTGCCAGATCGTCTTAACGATCAGATTCGGCTGGGGGGGGGGGGGGGAATCTGATCGTTAAGATATGTGAGTTGGAATCGTTTCCGATTCCAATTCACATCGCAAATTATTTTTTTAGGGAGGCCCGCACCGCCATCCAGTGCTCCTACCATGTGACAGGGGCCGGCCAATGGCATGGATACCCTGTCACATGGTAAGCGCAAAGGGGCATCGGCGCCATTTTTTTTTAGAACAGCTGATGCCTGGGAACGTGAAATCTTTCCCCGAGGCCCCCCTGGATCTCTCCTCTCACCCCAAGGCCCCCCTGGATCTCTCCCCGAGGCCCCCCGAGGCCCCCCTGGACCACCAGGTAATTTTAAATGGTTTTGGGGGGGTTGATTTAAAGGGTCAGGTGGGTTTTTTTTGTTTAGCGGCGCGGGCCTCCCTAAAAAAAAAAAAGGGTCGGGAGGGTGGGGGAGGCTAAGGGGGGTCGATTTAAAGGGTCAGGTGGGGTTTTTTTAGCGGGCCATCGGCGCCATTTTAATTAGTGGCAGCCAAAATGGCGCCGATGGCCCGAGAGTGGGAGATCATGCCGGGACCCCCCCCCCACTGGACCACAAGGTAACTTAACAATTTGGGGGGGTTCGGAAGGGTGGGCGAGGGTAAGGAATTGGTTTTAAAGGGTCGGGGTGGGTTTAGGGGTTGTTTTGGTCTGCGGTTTTCCCGCCCTCCCCCAAATAATTCCCGTGCCCTATTTAACGATACAATACAAATGCCCCTGACAATAAATCGGGGGCATTTGTATTGTATCGTGCACTCTAACGATTTAGAACTATTTTAAAATTATCTGACGCTAATTTTAATCGTTCAAAAACGATTCACATCCCTAATCAAAAGCTTTGCTAAAATCCAAGTAAATGACATCAAGCGCTCTTCCTCGATCCAATTCCTTAGTCACGCAATCAAAAAAGTCAATCAGATTTGTCTGACAGAATCTTCCCTTGGTGAAACCATGCTGCCTCTGGTCCATCAATTCTGCTGCTTGTAGTTAGTTCACTATTCTTTCCTTCAACAGTGACTCCAGTACTTTTCCCACTACCAAGGTGAGCCTAACCGGCCTGTAATTTCCAGCCTCCTCTCTGCTCCCACTCTTGTGAAGCGGGACCATCATCGCTCTTCTCCAATCACTCGGCACCACTCCCGTTTCCAGGGAACTATTGAACAGGTCACACAGCGGAGCTGCCAGCACATCTCTGAGCTTCCTCAGTATCCTCGGATGAACCTCATCAGGCCCCATGGCTTTATCCACCTTCAGTTTTCCTAGCTCTTCCCATAAATTCTCTTCCGTAAATGGAGTTTCATCCATTCCGCTCCCCTCCAGTTTCTTGTTAACTAGCATCGGTCCTTCTCCGGGGTCTTCTTTAGTGAATACCGAACTGAAGTATTCATTTAATATTTCTGCCATTTCTTCATCTGTCTCCACCCATTGATCCTTTTCACCTTTCAATTTCAGTATACCACTTTGGACTTTTCTCCTTTCACTGATGTATCTGAAAAATGTTTTGTCACCTCGCTTTATCTCTTTGACAATCCTTTCTTCCGCTTGACTTTTCGCTTTCTTGATTGCTTTCTTCGTCTCCTTCAGTTCCACCAGATATTTTTCCTTGTGCTCCTCTCTTTGGGATTTTTTATATTTCTTGAACGCTGTTCTTTTAGCTGTTATTTGGTCTGCCACCTCCTTTGAGAACCAGATAGGTTTCATTTTTCTCTTGCTTTTCAAACATATAGATGAGTTGCCTTGGTAATTGCTCCTTTTAGTTTGGTCCACTGTTGTTCCACATCTCTCTTGTACTCCCAGCCTTCTAGTTCTTCCTCCAGGTACTTCTTCATTTCATCAAAGTCCATGTTTTTGAACTGCAAAACTTGGGTCTTCGTGCTACTTCTCCATATCCTATTTGTGATATGAAACCATACCGTATGATGATCACTGGTGCTGAGGGGGGCACCTACCTGGACATTAGAGACATTATCTCCATTAGTGAGAACTAAATTGAGTATAGCTCCCTCCCTCTTGGGTTCCATTACCATTTGTTTGATCAGAGCCCCTTGCAGGGCATCCACTACCTCTCTACTACTGTTAGATTCTGCAGAAGGGATTCTCCAGTCTATATCCTGCAGATTAAAATCTCCAACAATCACCACTTCTCCCTTCTTTCCCATCTTTTGGATGTCTTCAACCAGAGCTTTGTCAAGCTCTTCCATTTGATTTGGAGGCCTGTAAACCACTTCAATAAAAACGGATGCCCCATCATCTTTTTTTTAGGTCGGCCCCATCTTCCTTGCAGCTCAGATGCTTGGATATTGTTTCTGACATAAAGAGCCACTCCTCCCCCTTTCCTGTCCTCTCTGTCCTTCCTTAATAAGTTATAGCCCGGTATTGCTGTCTCCCAATCATGAGATTCTGTGAATCACGTCTCTGTGACAGCAACAATGTCCAAGTCCGCCTCCACCATTAGGGCTTACAGATCTGGGATTTTATTGCCCAAACTACAAGCATTTGTGCTCATAGCTTTCCAGCTTTTCTTGGACTCCTTTTGTGACTTATTTAGTTGAGTTTTATTATCCACTTCACCCTTTTCCATTGCATTGCATTTGTATATGTATTTGTGTTCATGGGCCCACCACATGAGGTTTATGAGTTTCTGGATGTTGTCTCCTGCTAATCTCCCTGGGATAAATCGGATGTCCCGCTTGCTCTTGGTGTACCAGTGTTGTAATAAATTTATTTACCCACCCCGCTAGGATTTTATCCAAAATTTTAAGATCAATATTGATCAAAGAGATAGGGCGGTATGAGCCGCATGATGTCGGGTCACGTCCTGGTTTAAGAAACACTGTTATGCCCGCCATATTGACATTAGATCCAAGGTGGCCCCCCATCCATGATTGTATACTTTTTGCAGGTGTGTGACTGTTATGCTCTCCTTCTCCAAAGGGGAGGAGCTAGCAATCTATTACACGTGCTTCCTCCAGAGGGGAGGAGTTACCTATCTGCCGTCGCTCACTCCGCCAGGAGGGCGGAGTTGGCAAGCTGTTCTGCTGTACTCCTGAAAGGGGAAGGAGTAGCGATATGACGTGACCTGCTCCTCCAGAGGGGAGGAGTTAGCTATCTGTAGATCTATTTGCGAACTGCTGTTAGATGCTTCTGTAAGGAAAGGAATTAGCGAGCTGTTACCAATCTGCTAAGGAGTAGCAATCTGTTATGGATCAACTCTCCAAAGAAGAAGAGCTAACAATAGGTATATAGTACTTCGCTACTGAGATAGCAATCTATCATGCCCCCCACTACGGAGTAGCAATCTGTATATATATATATATATATATATATATATATATATAAGCTGCTGGCAAGTCTCAGAGAAAGAGGAGTAGCTGTTTATATAATACTTCCATGAGCGGAGTCAGTGGTCTGTAGTGGTTGGCTCCCACAAGGTGACAATAGTGAAAAGAATGACCTCTTGGAGGAACTGGTGAATCCCTGGGCCGATGGCAGATGACAGCGCCCATAGGAGGAGATCCTGAGAGGAACCACCAGCTAGGTTAGAATATGAGATAAACACAATAGTTCTTTATTAGACTGGAAGCTGGACCACCAGGGGTGGCAGTAGTGAGTCGCTGTGTCCGGCAAGGCTGAAGTCCTTCTGATACTGGAGTATAATCTCTGGGTCGCTGAGCTGTAGAGAGAGACAAGAAGTGGTGAGTAGACAGGGTATACTGAATACAAGATGGTACACTCACAATAGTAGATGTCTGAAATGGTCTCTATGCCACAGAGAGTCTTCAGTACATTCAGGAACAGGAGCCATAGGCGAGCACTGGTTCCCACAAACAATCTGTAATATGAACTCACAATTGCTGTATATGAAATGGCTTCTAGAGTAGAAGAGACTAGAAAGTCTGTATAAGATTCTAGGAACATGGGCCCTCGTGGAGCGAGTACCGGTTCCTATCTGTAATCTTGCCAATGTAACTCTTGATCTCTGTACCTGCGATAACATCTTGGACAGAAGGGAGTCTTCAGCGCAATAAGAATGTAGGCCCTCGTGGAGCGAGTACCGATTCCTATGTAATTGAACTCACTGTGTTCACGTCCGCAATCACTTCCAGGAAATGAGGAGTCTTCCGAGTGTTCTGGCTATCTGAAATCAAGAAGAGAGAGCAAAGCCCCCATGGAGTGGGTACTCCTGGTAAGTTTGAAAAGGCCGAGCAGTGGGAAAGGGTTCCCCGGCTGACTCAGATCGTTGTTGCAAGTATCGTGGACAGCCGAAGCAAGTCCCATTGGAGTTCCTTGCTAACTGATTAGAGGTTAGCAAACAAAGAACTTTTAAAGTGCAAATAGATGACATCACTATGGGAGAACGCCCCCGAGGTTCGCGCCCTTGCTGGTACAAAGTATGGAGCGCACGCCTTACGTCATCGGGAACATGGCGGATCCATAGCGTCAGGCCAGCACGGGGGAACTGGGACCAAGAGGCGGAGAGAAGCTGCGGCTGCACTGTCCGTCAGAGCCAAAGGGAGTCACATCCCAGGTAGAGAGGGTGGAGCGAGGGGCGAGAAGAGGCATGAATGCAACAGTGACTAGGTAGGGACCAAATTGCTTATAGAATTTTGCAGTAAGGCCATCTGGCCCAGGTGAATTCCCCTGCTTAAGTGTTTTGATTGTATGCAAAATTTCTACTATGGAAATCTCAGCATCCAGCTCAATCTGGGATTCCTCCGCAAACTCGGCAGTGGGACCGAAGCAAGGTAGCTAACTACCGTCTCCTGAGTGATAGAATGGTCCAGCCCATAAAGTGCAGTATAAAAGTTAAGGAATCTTTTGCGAATATCCGTATTATTTGTGAGGATCAAATCCCGTTCATCCTTAATTTTAGCTATGGAATTTTGATATTGGACCTTCCTTAATTTAATAGCTAGGTTTTTGCCCACCTTGTTACCCCCCTCAAAGTATTCCTGTCTTGTTAAATTCATCATATGTGCCATTTTGGCGAACTCCAGTCGTATAAGGTCTTCCCTGGCTTTGTATAATTGAAGCAAGACCTTCCTGGAGCCTGTACATTGATGTGTTCTAGTTAGAGCTGAAATAGTCTCCCATAGAGCCTGAGCTTCTCATGTATTGCACTTCTTAATAAATGTGGCCCTCGATATTAACAATCCCCGTATATTTGCTTTTAATGCTTCCCATACAATAGGTAGAGATACATCCCCTGTGTCGTTTCTGGTAAAAAAAATCTTTGATATTGAGAATGAGTGTTTTGTTAAATTCCTCGTCTATTAATAAGGATTCGTTCAGTCACCAAAAACGGACCCCTTTAATCAATCAAAGGTGACATCTATGAACACTGCGGCATGGTCCGACCAAGCAACCGGGACAATATCGGCTTTGGTAATGTGGTTAAAAAGACCTTTTTCAGAACGAAAATAGTCTATCCCAGAGTGAGTTAAATGGGATGGAGAATAATAGGTATAGGACCTGGAGGTTGGAAAGTGAGTTCTCCATACATCTATTAGCTGCCAGCTGTCCATCAGCTCTTGCAGCCATACTGTGTATGACGAGGCTACAGTGACACTCCCTCTAGAAGCATCCATCACTGGGGTCTGGACCAAATTGAAGTCGCCACCAATTATCAGTGACCCTTTGCTCTGTGTGTGAAGGATCTGGTGCAACTTGGCAAAAAATGTGCCTTGATCTTTTTTGGGTGCATTAAGATTTACTACAGTGTATTCCACCCTGTCTACCATTATCACTAAAATAAGATATCTGCCCATTGGGTCTCTTGTACATGATTGGCATTCAAACGCAAAATGTTGTACAAAGAGCATACCTACGCCTGTATACCTGGGGGTAGATTTTTTAAAAATGCGCATTCGCGTACTTTTGTTGGCGCACCAGTCGCAAACAAAAGTACGCTAGATTTTAGTAGATACGCGCATAGCCGCGCGTATCTTCTAAAATCCAGGATCGGCGCGTGCAAGGCTGCCGATTTTGGGCAGCCGGTGCGCGCCGAGCCGCGCAGCCTGCCTCCGTTCCCTCCGAGGCCGCTCCGAAATCGGAGCGGCCTCGGAGGGAACTCTCTTTCGCCCTCCCCTCACCTTCCCCTCCCTTCCTCTACCTAACCCACCCCCCCGGCCCTATCTAAACCCCCCTACCTTTGTCCACGGATTTACGCCTCCCGGAGGGAGAAGCAAATCCATGTGCGCCAGCGGGCCGCTGGCGCACCGAGACGCAACCCGGGGGTGGTTCCGGAGGGTGCGGCCACGCCCCCGGACCGCCCCGGGCTGAAACCACGCCCCCGGGCCCGCCCCCGAAATGCCGCATCCCGCCCCCAAAACACCGCGTCCCGCCCCCAAAACGCTGCGATCGGCCCCGCCCCCGACACTTCCCTGACAAAAAACCCTGGGATTTACGCGAGTCCCGGGGCTCTGCGCGCGCCGGCAGGCCTATGGAAAATAGGCACGCCAGTGCGCAAGGCCCTGCTCGCGTAAATGCACCCGCATTTACGCGAGCAGGGCTTTTAAAATCCGCCCCTTAGCCATTTTAGAACTCAGAGCATAGAATTGTTTGGGTAAGCTGGTGACTTCATTAAAGATTCATAGCATGCTTTTAAATGTGTTTCTTGGAGGAATATAATATCTGCTTTCAGGTTCCCCATTTCTTTATAGAGCATTTGTCTCTTAAAGAGGGAGTTGAGATCCTTTACATTAAGTGAGCTTATATGGATAGAAGCCATGATGTTCGTATAAGGTTATACTCCCATCCAATGGGTCTAAGACAGACATGGTTTCCTGTTCCACTCTTCCCACCAGTAGTGGAAGGATAGGGCATAGCTAGTAAGTGTATTGGTATAGCAACTGGATCCTGGTGTTTACATTTCCAATAAGCAGGCCATAATAGTAGAAATAGTTCTAAACATGGTTGGTTAGTACAATTCCCTCCCCTCCCTCCCAAAACTCAATACAGATCTGCATTCACCTCCCCGCAGATCCATGTCTCCCTGCTAAATGGAGGAAGTTACTAACATCATAATCCCTGCTACCCGATTACAAATGACCTCAACAGAAGGTTTGAATATTACTGTAACACTTAAGATATCACAAAACTACCATAACGATAATCCTATCAAAGATGTAGTCTCCTTCCCCTCCAAAAAAAGAAATGATCCAAAAGAGTAAATAAGTTCAAGGAGATTGAAGTAAGAAAAACAATCTCACTTTCTGAACCTGACAGTCAATTGAACAATAGCATATGACCAGAGCTCTGAAGTGGCCCGCTGCATGATTTAGAATTATACCGGCTTGAGGCCTGCATCCAGTACTCATGCTCAGGGGACTCCCTCGACTCGTGCAAGTGAATCTGAATTCCTTTTCAATCAGCTGTTGCGAGCGCTAGCCCTTTGCCATCTCGGATGTTGATCCTTAGGTGTAAATTTTCTGGCTCCCGGGCCTGCTGTAGTCGTCAAGGTGAATCCTCTATCTTTTAAGATGGCCACTGCTTCTGCCACAGATCTCAGCTGAGAAGTAACCCCATCTCAGGTGAATGTGAGTCCAAAAGGATGCAGCCAGTGGTATTTGATGTTTTCCTTACGAAGAAACAGGATAACTTCTTTGAGTTCCAGTCTATTTTGTAGGGTCGCCTGAGACAGATCCGCATAGACTGAATCTCTTGGTTTTCCCACAGCCATCTGGTTTGCTTTCTGGCCTCAGCGGCTATTTTTTCTTTCTGGGAATAGTCATGAAAACAGACTATGATGTCCCGAGGTTGATTATTACCCATGGGTCTCAATGCGCAGTGCGCCCTGTCTAATTTAATGTCCATATTAGTGCATAGCTCAACCTTTCCATCCAGGTCCAATAAGGAGCTACAGAAGCGGCTGATTACAGTGTGGCAGTCAGCATTATCTGAGGTTTCAAGAAATCCTGGAAGCAAAGGTTTCACTTCCTCGCTCTATTTTCTAAATCTGCCATTTTGGCTCTCATGGAGGCATTGTACTCTTGCAGTTCATTGCAAGTCTCCTGAAGCTGTTTGGTAAGCTCTATCTGCCCATCCAATCAGTTGTCGATATAATCCACCCTATGACCCATGGATGTAATCTCCTCGTGGAACTCCTCCAGCATCTCGTGTATTTCCTTTTTATAACTTTTGAGATCTTGTCTCAGGCCTCAAAACCAGTTTCTAAATTCCAATCAAGTCGGGGCCTCCTCCAAGGCTAAATTAAAAGTGTCACCCAGCTCGCTCACTTCCTGGGTTGGCCCCCTTTCTGCACCATGCGCACTGGCCTCTGAATCAGGCTCGCCCAGCTTGCGGTATGAAAAGCACTGAAAGTCAACCGATTTTCTTTTCATGGCCATTGCTGCAAGTTGCACGAGGTCTCAGGTCTTCACTGAGGGTAAATTCAAGCAGGTTAGACTCCTGTATGTTATGAAAATAGTCGGGTAGCTAGGGAGCTCGTGAGTCAGGCTGCCATCTGCACGGATGACATCACTTCCTCCTCCACACACTATCTTCTATCCGTCAACCAGTTTGTAATCCACACTACCACCTTGGCGCTCACTCCTAAGCTTCTCATTTTTTTGACAAGCCTCCTGTGCAGGACCGTTTCAAAAGTTTTGTTGAAATCCAAGTAAATGACATCAAGTGCTCTTCCTCAATACAATTTCTTAGTTACCCAATCAAAAAAGTCAATCAGATTTGTCTGACAGGACCTTCGTTTGGTGAATCGATACTGCCTCTAGTCCAGCAATTTTTCTGACTGTAGATAGTTCACTATTCTTTCCTTCAGCAGCGTCTCCATTACTTTTCCCACCACCAAGGTAAGGCTAACCGACCTGTAGTTTCCAGCCTCCTCTCTGCTCCCACTCTTGTGAAGCAGTTTCTCCAATCACTTGACACTACTCCCATTTCCAGGGATCTATTGAACAGTGGACCTGCCAGCACATCTCTGAGCTCATTCAGTATCTTGGGATGAACCTCATCAGCCCCCATGGCTTTGTCCACTTTCAGTTTTCCTAGCTCTTCCCATACATTCTCTTCTGTAAACAGAGCTTTGTCTACTCCACCCCCCCCCCCCCTCCATTTTCTTATAAACTAGTGATGGTCCTTCTCCAGGGTCTTCTTTAGTGAACACCGAACTGAAGTATTTGTTTAATATTTCTGTCATTTCTTCATCTCTCTCCACACATCAATCCTTTCCATGTTTCAGTTTCACTATACTACTTCGGACCTCTTTCTCTGATGTACCTGAAAAATGTTTTGTCATCTGGCTTTGGCAATCTTTCTTCTGCTTGACTTTTTGCTTTCTTGATGACTTTGTTTGTCTCCCTCAGTAATCACCAGATATTCTTCCCTCTGTTCCACCCTTGGGATCCTTTATATTTCTTGAATGCTGTTCTTTTTGCTTTTATTTTATCAGCCACCTCCTTTGAAAACCATATAGGTTTCATATTTCTCTTGCTTTTATTTACTTTTCTAACATATAGTTTAGTTGCCTTTGTAATTGTTCCTTTCAGTTTGGACCACTGTTTTTACTCCTCTCTCATTTTCTCCCAGTCTACTAGTTCTCCCTCCAGGTACTTCCCCATTTCAACAATGTCCGTATTTTTGAAATGCAAAACTTGGGTCTTCATGTGACTTCTCCATATCCTATTTGCGCAGGGCCGGAGAGAGCAGGAATTAGGCCTGTGCCAGCTAAGAAAAGTAGGACCCTATGTAAGGTTCTGATGTGATATTTAATAAGAGAAATCGTTTTCTAAATTTCCCAAATAATTTTTATTTATTTAAGAAGGCTTTATGAGCTTTTTTGTTAGCAAATTCTTCAATTACAATTGAAATTTTTATTTATACATGTTAGAAATAGATATATTTAGCTTTTTTAAAAATTTTGCCCAACAAAAGTAGGCCCCTTGAACATTGAAGGCCCTAGCCAAATGGCCATGCTGGCACCCCCTCTCTCCTGGAGTGTATTTGCGATATCAAACCATACCGTTTGATGATCACTGGTGCTGAGGTGGGCACTCACCCAGACATTAGAGACATTATCCCTGGTAGTGAGCACTAAATCAAGTACAGCTCCCTACCTTGCAGGGCATCCACTATTTCTCTACTTCTGTTAGATTCCACAGAAAGGACTCTCCAGTCTACATCCAGAGAGATTAAAATCTCCAACAATCACAACTTCTCCCTTCTTTCACTCCTTTTGGATGTCTTCAACCAGATCTCGGTCTAGTTCTTCTGTTTGATTCAGAGGCCTGTAAACCACTCCAGTAAAAATGGATGCACATCTTTTTTTAGGAAGGCCCATAATGCTTCTTCTTTACCCCATCTTCCTTGCAGTTCAGTTGCTTGGATATTGTTTTGGGGAAAAATTTCATACATTTCTAAGAGGTCTTCTCAGGTATGGTGTCTTACTTAATTTAGCCTTACTACTTTTTGTTTCAATTTTAGTTTTGGTTTTATTATGTTTCATCAAACTATGTAGGTGCTGAATTTGTTCACATTTCAATACAATTGTGTTTTATTGTGATTTTTCTCTCTGCAAGCTATGTCCTTCCCAAAGAAGATACTCTGCAAAACATGGCCATGTGAGGGGACAAAGTTTGACTACCTCATGATTCGAATAGATTATTATGTGCATACCTGGATATTTGGAATTATTATGAATATTTATTTGATTTTGAATACTCATCAAGTGTACTTGCATCACTTTTTCACTGTAATAAATGTGGATCTTCTTTCTTCCTAATGGATTATGTTTATATTTCCTTACACCACCTCCTCCTTTGGATATTAACAAATATTGTGATGCTCTCTTTACATCCACTCGTTGTTTTGTAGACTCTAAGTAACAATAAGAAATAGTAGGAGATGCATGAAATAGCTTCCCAGTGGAGATGATAGAGGTAAAAAGAGTAACAGAATTCAAGAAAACTTGGGACAGGCAGAAATTTTCATTAACTGTGAAAAATTAATGAAAAACTAGAGAACAATGGTGGCTGTATTGTGTGTGAGTGCAACAGGAAGTAAACAGCAGACTAGATGGATCTTATGGTTCCTATCTGGTCTCATATTCTGCTTTTAGAGGCTATTGTTTCTGTGAAACAATGATCTGTATGTTAAGAACAGCAAACATCTGAGCTAAAATCATGCACTGAAAGAAGAAAAGGTGATATGAAGAAAAGAATAGAGGATGAGCGAGAGGAGAGAGGAGAAAGGAGAAAGGAGAGATGAATAAATGGGGAGAGAAGAGGAAGAGAAAAGAATGGAAGAGAAGAGAGGAGAGGAGAAGAAATGAATGCTAGAGATAGAATGCTTTAGCTATAGACTCTTTAAAACTTATGAGGCTTTTGGAATATGTTTCATTTGTAGAGAATGCTGAACTGCACATATTTTTATCTTATCCTTTCTTTGTGCAGGCCTGAATTTGACAATAGGATCGCAAAAATCTGGGGGTTGCAGATAGTCTGAAGATTTTCTGCCTCCCAGCTTTGCTGAATTTTACTCATCAGGGAAAAGCCCTTTACTTCCTGCTCCAGCCCCTCTCCTCTCGGATTTCCTGAAGATAAGTGGAGGGGCTGTGGCTGGAGTAGATAGATCAGAGCAAGGCAAAGAACTGCTCTGCTCGCCTCCCCTCATGTCATTTGCCCTCCCCTTCTGTCCTGTGCAGAGGAGGAGATGAATTTATTGATTGTTGAGTTTAATTATAAAATCTCAGACTGGACCCTACTGCCCGAATTTTAAAATGGCCACCCATGCAAATACCAACACTTACACATGTAGCCGGGTCCTGTGTGTGCCGCACGCATTTTCAAAAGGGCCTGGCCATGCACATAACTGTTGATATGTACACAAGGGCCGGGCCCTTAAAAAGGGGCAAGATGGGGTGGGCAGGGGAAGGGAGGGGCGGGATGGGGCAGGACAGAGGACAGCCAGGACAGTGGCCATTTTCTGCTGTTTCAGGGAAGCATGTGCTAGCAGCCGGCCGGCGTGCACAAACTACTTCTACTCTGGAGGAGCAGTAAGTAGTGAAATAAAAAAAATGTAAGTAGGTAGGAAGGGGTTAGGGGTCAGGGTGGAGAGAGGACAGGGAAGGAAGGTTAGGCAGTGGGGTAGAGAGGTTCCCTCACAGTCCGCTCCTTAATTGGAATGGACTGGGAGAAAACAAGGGAAGGCCCAATTGCATCGCCGCGCATTACTTACTAAAATCCCCTCCCCCCCGTGCATGCCACTCACACATGCGCATGGCCCACTAATTTTATAACATGCATGCGTCGGCGCACGCACTTTATAAAATCTGCACATCCATGTGCATGCTGGGAATCGCGCGCACATGGACGCGTGCACCTTTTTAAAATCGACCCCTATGTCTCTGAGGCATGAGACTTTACTTAGCAATTCCTTTGTTTGCTGGTGCAACCCCCCTCCCTATACGGTTATCTGGGTGTAGCGTTTGGCCGACTGTTATAGCAATGCTGCAGTCGGCCTCAGTCACTCCGGGATGCTACCAACACTAGTGCTGCAAGATGCCACCAGCACCACACAGATGCTATGCTGCCTTCCTCTAGGCAAGCGCATGTTTGCCTCTTCTGCCTACATATGCCCCATGGCAGGATCTTGGCCGCAGCACCTATGGGTGATGTAATGACTCCCCAGGCATTTAAATCCCAGCTGTTCTGGATGCCAGAGCCTCAGCAACAGGTTCTCCTGCCTTGCAGTGCTTGTTGCTTGTGATATCGTTCCTTGTCTTGTCTTGTTTCTTTTCTTGTCTTATTTTGCTCCTTACCATGTCTGTCTCCTTGTCTGATGCCTGCCCTTGCCTTGCCTAGTCTTGTTCCCTTTCTTGCTCCAGTCCTCCTATTTCTGTTCCTCCTTGGCCTTTCCCCAGTTATTCTTGTCTCCCTTGGGCAGATTTCTAGTTATCTTGGCCCTGTTTGGATCCTGACTTTGCCTGTTTGCTGCCTGCCTTGATTTCTGCCTGGACTCTGACCCTGCCTGTTTGCCGTGTGCCCTGATCTCTGTTTGGACCCTGACTCCACCTGATTGCTGCCTGCCTCGTCCTTAACCTGTTCCCCTATTCCTTCTGTCTGCTGCCTACCTTGACTGTTACAAACCAGTCCATCTCCAATCCTCCTCATCCCCAGTCCTACCTCTTTACTTTCTTCCCTAGTTTCCTCTCCTTTCACTCTACTCTCTCCATCCTTGGTCCTCTCACTTTTTCACCCCATTCCTGGTCCTCCTCATGTTGCGCTGCAGATGGAAGGGAGTGCTAGGGAGCGCTCTCCCAGCACGGGACAAGGAATGTGTGCCTTAGTGGTGAGACATCCCTGCTGGCAAGACTGGAGATCCTGACCCTCTACTGAACCTGCAAGCTTCCGTGAGGCCACCGACGCAATGGTGGTCTCTGAATGTTCCTCCAACCTTTCCAAGCCCTTTCAGACTAGCCACTGGGTAGTGGCTTGAAGTGGCAGGCTGGAAAGAGGTCATGGCCAGACGGAGATGTGGAACAAGATGTGGCAAGACAGACGAAGGCATCAGGCGTGGCAAGGCAGATGAAGACATGGGTATCGAAGTAGACAAGACTTGGGCACTGAAGTAGACAAAGACATAGTCATTGAAGTAGATGAAGACTTGGATGCTGAAGTAGATGAAGACTCAGTCATTGAAATATGATACTAGAACAATAGGATCCTGGAACAGAAGGAGGCTGGACAAGGCAAGATTGGATTGACTGCAACAACCACCAAGTTACATTCCAGTACTATGTAAATAGTTGTCCTTGTTGTTTTTTATTTTCATTCCTAAAAACATTCTAGCCTCTTGTCTTCTCCCAGTTCCTTCTTCCCCTGTTTTATTGTAACTTTTTGCTTCTCGTCACCTGTTAATTGTTCTAGGTTATCACCCCCTTGTTACTTGTAAACCGGCATGATGTGATTCTATCATGAATGCCTGTATAAAAAAGCTTTAAATAAATAAATAAATAAATAAAGATATAATAAGACAGGGCAAGTTTAAGAAACCTATGGTTAAAAAGTCTGGAACCTCCAAGTGGCAAAGTCCCTCTAGCGCCATACTCTGCCCCACTGGGCTAGTCACAGACCACATGAGCAGGCATCAAGCTACGACATCAAATGCAAGACAGATATTGGACATCAAGAACAAGATAAGTCAGACAAGAGAAGAGATGACTCCATAGCACCATCAGAAGGAAGACCCATCAATGCCTCACACACCCCAGTGGGGGTGGTCAGGCTGTGGGGGACGGGTCCGAATAGAGCGGAGGACATCTGGACAAGGAACCAGGAATGGATGAACATCAGGAACAGATGAATATCAAAACATCGAGAATGGATGGACATCAGGACATCAGAGATGGAAGGTCGTCGGAACACCAGAAACAGATGGACATCAGGACATCAGGAACAGATAGACGTCAGGACATCAGGAACGGATAGACATCAGCACATCAGGAACAGATGGACGTCAGGCCATCAAGACATCAGGAATGGATAGACATCAAGACATCAAGAACAGATGGATGTCAGGCCGTCACGACATCAGGAATGGAAGGACGTCAGGACATCAAGAACGGACATCAGGCCGTCAAGACATCAGGGATGGATGGACATCAGAACATCAGGAACAGATGGACGACAGGACGTCAGAAACTGATACACGTCAGAACAAGAATGGAACCAATGGACGTCAGGAACAGGCGGACAACTGGACATCAGGAACAGGTGGACATCAGGGCAAAAACAGTACATGAAACAATAACGAAGACATGGCATCCCACATGAAACAGAGTGCCTAGGAGGAGAAGCAGTCGAGGAGTGCTAAGGAGGACTTACTCCTTGCAAAGACAAGGAGGGAATTAAGACTGAAGCTTTTTATACTGCAGGATGAGGTGGATCCATTGATGACATCAATGGTGCACCACTCCCTCGCTGTCCCTTTAAGAAGGGAAGGAAGACGTGGCCTCGCTCCCTAGGAGGAAGCAGGAAACAGTGCAGGTCCCTGGACAGCGGCTCTGCTGCACAGGAAGACGCCGAGCTGAAGCAGGAGCTGAAGATAGGCCTCAGGGCAGGCCCCGATGTCCAGGCGGCTTTCTGCCGCTGAAGAAGAACCTGGAGCGGCTTCAGGACGCAGAAAAGGCCAGGGATGATGGCTTCCATGGAGGGCCCGCGGTAAGGTTAGCGACCTCCGGGTCGCATGAGGGCATTGTTAGCAGCCTCTTAGCTGCTTGAGCTACACCTGGATGGCTCCCTGCCACCGGGTAGCGCAGGGAGGGAAGTCAGCAATCCCCTGAACACAGTGGATGCTCCGCCACTGCTCCTGCTGCTTGTGAGATGTGTTGACGGCCTCCAAGCTGTGCTGAGTGCAGCAGCGCGGCTCCAGCTGGGCTGGGAACGTCGGCGGCCTCCGTGCCACATGAGATATGGAAGTCCAGCTCCTGTACCGGAGCAAAAGCAGCAGCAGTGGCTCCTGCTGCATGTAACCCCGCCAGCGGCCTCCGGGCCACCAGAAGAAAAGGGAAGAAAGGTGGAGAGGTGGTCTGTGGCTCCTGCCACAGGCCGAATCATAACACCTCCCACTCCTCTCCCAAATCCCAAGTGTTCTCTGTCCCTGATCCTAACCTCTCTTTCTCCTTGTACCATCTTTAGGATCTCTTCCCTCTACTGATATTTGAGGTCCTTTCTCCTCACTCAATAAATCCAATAAATCCAAAAAAAAATGTTATATAGTCACAAGCAAGTTTGGAAAACTACTTTCAGGCCAATATTCAAAGGCATTTTGCTGGATAACTCACAAGTTATCCTGCTAAATGCGAACTTCAAATTCATCAATACTTACCTATTTAACTTTTAGCTGGATAAATTATCTGGCTAAAAATTAACCATATAAGTTAGTGGCAATCTGGAGCATTCTAGAGCAAGGACAAGTTAGTTGATTAATGTATCAGTCTAACTCGGATATTAGGAGTTAGCAGATGCAGAATAAGTTAATTGGCTGATTCTAAACTTATCTGGGATAACTTCTCTGGCCAACTTTGGCCAAATAAGTTATCTATTAGAAGGTTTTTTTTAATATTTGCTTCTTTATTTTTATAATGTAATATAAAAGAAGGAAATGTTTGCTTCAGAATTTCAAATTTTTAGTGAGGAATCTACCCTAAGTTGCCAAAGAAAACTGTGGTGCTCTGCTTTAGACCTTGTATTTTGTTTATTTATATTTTGGATCATATTATCTTAATTAAAACCCAAAACAATTTACAATAAACCAGTAGTTCCCAAACCTGACCTTGAGAATTCCCAACGAGTCAGGTTTTCACGATATCACCAATGAATATGCATGAGATAAATTTGCAAGCACTGCTTCCATAAGCATACAAATGTTATCACATGCATTTTAATTGTGGATATCCTAAACAACTAACTGGATTGGGGTCCCCCAGGACAAGTCTGGGAACCTCTACAATAAACTATATAAACATGAAATATCACATAAACACTATAAGAAGCATTTTACTTATTTAGCCATTTAAATGTCATCGTTCCAAATGAAGATCACAACGATTTACAACATGACATACATATTATAGATTGACATATACATTGACTTAATGTAATCATATAACACACATTAAGGGGTAGATTTTAAAAAGGTGCACATGGGCATACAGGTGTGCAGGTGCTCGCAAGTTATAAAATCCGGGGTCGGCACACGCAAGGGGGTGCACAATTGTGCACCTTGTGCTTGCTGAGCCGCGCAGCCTTCCCCTGTTCCCTACCCCCACCCCACCTTCCCTTCCCCTACCTCCCCCGCCCTTTCCCCCCTACCGTTTCTTTTTCCTTAGTTTTGTTCCAAAACTTACTTCAGCCCTGGGGCTGAAGTAAGTTTTCAGTTTGGCAAAGTGTTTCTGGTAATGAGTTCCACAGGAAGGCTATTTCCAAGAAAGCCCAATGTCTGATATCAGAGTGCTTTATTTCCTTTTGGGAAGGGCATACTATTTTAGTTATTAATTTATATATTTAATGTATGTTATATGTATGTATTTAGGGCCAGATTTTCAAAGGGTTACGTGTGCCAGGCCTATTTTAAAAAGGCCCGGCAACGCGTGTAAAGCCCCAAGATGCATGTAAGTCCCGGGGCTTGCAAAAAGGGGCGGGGAGGGGGCGAGGGTGGGGCAGGGGCAGGCTTCCCCGGCACATGCCAACTTTGGCAGTTGGCATGTGCCGGGGATCACATGCCAACTGCCGGCATGTGATCCCCGGCACAGCGGCAAATATGGCCGCTGTGCCGGAAGCCTGCCCCTGCCCCACCCCCGCCCCCTCCCCGCCCCTTTTTGCAAGCCCCGGGACTTACATGCATCTTGGGGCTTTACACGCGTTGCCGGGCCTTTTTAAAATAGGCCTGGCACACGTAACCCTTTGAAAATCTGGCCCTAAATACATACATATAACATACATTAAATATATAAATTAATAACTAAAATAGTATGCCCTTCCCAAAAGGAAATAAAGCACTCTGATATCAGACATTGGGCTTTCTTGGAAATAGCCTTCCTGTGGAACTCATTACCAGAAACACTTTGCCAAACTGAAAACTACCTCCCTTTCAAAAAGCAGCTAGAATTTGGCTTTTTTTTTTTAATTTTTAATTTTGCACTTTTCAGAATTTGATACATTCAAACAATTTTACATAAATACAGGAGTGAGAGTTTCCAGAAACAATTATTTATCCAAAAAAAGGAACATTCTCTAATCTTAAGAGACCACACATAAGTACTATCCTCCTTGTTACCAAACAAGTTTGAGGGGGTGCCAGAGCAATAATTTTACAATAAAGAGAAAACAATATCTAAACTTATAGAGAGAGAGGATACAGAGATTTCTTACAATATTCCAACTATTAATTAGATGGTACTACAGGCTCAGTCCCTTGGTTCCTTCGGTTTTCAAGGTATTTGGCTAATTGTTCAGGTTCATAGAATATAAATTTTCCTGTTACATCTTTTAATACACATTTACAAGGAAACCTGACATTAACTTGAAGACCAAAAGTTCTTGCTTGATTAGCAAGAAGCAAAAATTTCTTACGCCTCACCTGTGTCTCTGGTGAGACATCAGGGTAAACCCAGACTTTTTGGCCTAGATACAACATTGATCTTTTAATCAAGAATGTCTTTAAGACATTATCTCTATCTTCTAGATTTTTAAACTTCACTAGTAACGTCCCACGCATCTCTACTTGAGAGCTATACGAAGTTTCTATTAACTCCGTCACGTTCAATGAAAGTCCTTCTGATATATTTCCTTGTGGAGGAATTTCTTCTTTTTTCATTAAGAAATAAGCTTTATGGATTAGAGGTAGTTTTTCTGCTGTTATTAATAATACTTCTTGGAAATAGTTTTTCAATTGCTCCTTAGGAGAAGTCATTTTACATTTGGGAAAATTTATTATACGAAGATTATTATATCGCAAAGATTTCTCAATATTTTCCACTTTCTTTTCAAGAAGATTCTCTCCTTTAATTATTAATACTTGCACCTTCTTAATCTGGCTTATTTCTTCCTCTATTTTGTTCATATTAGTAGAATGTTGATTTATTTCTGGGGTCAAATTTTGCAGAGATGTTTGTAAATCTTTTATGTTAGAAGATAGATTTAACATGGATTTTTGCATAGTCATTATGGCTTGCCAAATAGATTCGTTTGTTACAATCTTAGGTTTCTCCAACGGCACAACAGATCTTAAAATCATAACTTGGGGTTCACAGGTACCTTGAGTTCCTTGGTTCCTCGAGACCTTAGCCGTTTCCACAGCTGATCCAGCTTCTCTATCGCCGGCCTCAGCACATTTCACGCCACCATTTTCTTCCACTCGGGGAGAGGAGGTAAAAAACACCTCCTGTTCTTCTAACATCGCCATTCCTCCCGTTGCTCCCTCTCCGATTGGGCTCCCTTCTGAAAACGCCACCCGTCCTCGTATGGAGCCTGGGTACTCAACGCTGTTGGCGTCTCCGGGTGGAGTGGGGGTAGTTGGAGCCCCGGGACTTAGTGTAACATCTCCCAGGGGCAGAGACGTTTGCTCACCGCCTTGCTGCCCAGCGGGACTCTCCGGGGCTTTTTGCTCTGAAGCTGGGTGGAACCCGGTCAGCGTTGTCTGAACAAGCGCGGGTCTCGAGGGGGTCGGGGCTCCCTCTCTCACCCGACCTTTCCGCTTCGTGTGCGGCATCACTCGGAGGCCCCCACGGGAAGAAAATTCACCAAAAAGCAACGCTTCAGGAGCTCACATCACAGCATACTCTCTCGGACGCCATCTTGGCCACCTCCCTAGAATTTGGCTTTTTGGCCAAGTGTTCCATGATAAGAATGATTATGGCCAGTAGCTAAGAACTAATCCACTAGTTTTTTGCATCAAAATCTTTTTTTTTTTTTTCATCTTTATATTTACTAATTATTTATCATAATTACAAAGCAAATAAACGTTGTATAGAAACCATAAAAACATAACAAGAAATACAATATAAAGAAAAATAGCACTTCAAATTAGACTACAAATGAAGCTATCAAGGGGGAAGAGTTCCTAATGAGAACAGTAGGAAATCGTGAAAAACATTCCAATAAAAAGAAAAAGGCTATAGCATGTAAACACCCCTCCTGAAAGATACAAATTATACAAATAATCAAAGTACTAGGGCTCACATTTTGGGGAGTGGAAGACAAGAGCCATTTCCTAGAATCTATAAATACTCACAGTTGTTCAGGAACAGAAAAAATGTAACAGTCAGCATTTAACTTAATGATTAGGGATGTGAATCTTTTTTCAACGATTAAAATTATCGTCCGATAATGTTAATATCGTCTTAAATCGTTATAGAACACGATACAATAGAAATTCTAACGATTTATCGTTAAAAATCGTTAAATCGTGTTAGTGCGCACTAACGGGAGTTAGTGCGCACTAACTCCCCGTTAGTGCGCACTAACTCGATTTAGTGCGCACTAACTGAAAATGATACAAATAAACACTTTCCAGGTCACTGAAGGTCAGTTAGGAATGAATATGTGTTCCTCTTGGCTGGCTGCCCTCTTATCTATTGATGTTACCAAGGTTACCACTGAGGTGATGGTTGGGGGGATGGGAAATGGAACTGGAAACTAACGAACACCAACAGAAAATGAAACAAAGTGTTCACACTTCCCAGGTCAGTAAAGGTCACTTAGGAATGAATATGTATGTATGTATTCCTATTGGCTGGCTGTGCTCTTATCTATTGATGTTACCAAGGCTAACACTGAGGTAATGGTTGGGGGGATGTGAAATGGAAACAGTTGGAAGCTTGACAAAAAAAAGTAATGTAATGATCAGCACTCACGTGACTAGAACTTGTTTGTTTATTATTTTTGTTAGCAGGCACCTGAAATGCTAGTGCATGTTGAATTTGCCAATCACTGTGCATTTTAGAAAGGTGGTCCTGGCTGGAACTGTACACAGTTCAAATATATGTAATTGATTGTTGGTAAGTGTATTTTTTAAGTAGCCACACTGGCACAAGTATGTTTACTTTTCCTCCTACTTAACTCACTAGCTCAGCTTTGTAAGAAGGGCTTCTCTGCTTGTGTGTTGTTTTTGTTTGGTGTGAGAAGAGCAGAAACATCAGATCTTTATTCAATCTACTACAGTCATCTCTTACAGTGCCCTATCCCTATTAATACCAGGAGTGTTGTGATCTTCCTGCACACAGTGCCCTAACCCTGATACCAGTCTGAGACAGCTCCCTCCCTGCATTACTAGTGAGAGGCTGGCTTCACAGACAGGGGGGAGCTGCCTGAATGTCACTCCTGACTTCCCCCATGTCCCAGCTAGTGAATGGTGTGTGGGTGAGGGGGGGGGGGGGAGGATGGTGAAGTCTGAGACAGCTCCCTCCCTGCATTACTAGTGAGAGGCTGGCTTCACAGACAGGGGGGAGCTGCCTGACCCTCACTCCTGACTTCCCCCATGTCCCAGCTAGTGAATGGTGTGTGGGTGAGGGGGGGTGGGGGGGGGGGGGGGAGGAGGATGGTGAAGTCTGAGACAGCTCCCTCCCTGCATTACTAGTGAGAGGCTGGCTTCACAGACAGGGGGGAGCTGCCTGACCCTCACTCCTGACTTCCCCCATGTCCCAGCTAGTGAATGGTGTGTGGGGTGAGGGGGGGGGGGGAGGATGGTGAAGTCTGAGACAGCTCCCTCCCTGCATTACTAGTGAGAGGCTGGCTTCACAGACAGGGGGGAGCTGCCTGACCCTCACTCCTGACTTCCCCCATGTCCCAGCTAGTGAATGGTGTGTGGGTGAGGGGGGGGGAGGATGGTGAAGTCTGAGACAGCTCCCTCCCTGCATTACTAGTGAGAGGCTGGCTTCACAGACAGGGGGGAGCTGCCTGACCCTCACTCCTGACTTCCCCCATGTCCCAGCTAGTGAATGGTGTGTGGGTGAGGGGGGGGGGGGGGGGATGGGGAAGTCTGAGACAGCTCCCTCCCTGCATTACTAGTGAGAGGCTGGCTTCACAGACAGGGGGGAGCTGCCTGACCCTCACTCCTGACTTCCCCCATGTCCCAGCTAGTGAATGGTGTGTGGGTGAGGGGGGGGAGGATGGTGAAGTCTAAGACAGCTCCCTCCCTGCATTACTAGTGAGAGGCTGGCTTCACAGACAGGGGGGAGCTGCCTGACCCTCACTCCTGACTTCCCCCATGTCCCAGCTAGTGAATGGTGTGTGGGTGGGGGGGGGGGGAGGAGAATGGTGAAGTCTGAGACAGCTCCCTCCCTGCATTACTAGTGAGAGGCTGGCTTCACAGACAGGGGGGAGCTGCCTGACCCTCACTCCTGACTTCCCCCATGTCCCAGCTAGTGAATGGTGTGTGGGTGAGGGGGGGGGGAGGATGGTGAAGTCTGAGACAGCTCCCTCCCTGCATTACTAGTGAGAGGCTGGCTTCACAGACAGGGGGGAGCTGCCTGACCCTCACTCCTGACTTCCCCCATGTCCCAGCTAGTGAATGGTGTGTGGGTGAGGGGGGGGGGGAGGATGGTGAAGTCTGAGACAGCTCCCTCCCTGCATTACTAGTGAGAGGCTGGCTTCATAGACAGGGGGGAGCTGCCTGACCCTCACTCCTGACTTCCCCCATGTCCCAGCTAGTGAATGGTGTGTGGGTGAGGGGGGGGGGAGGATGGTGAAGTCTGAGACAGCTCCCTCCCTGCATTACTAGTGAGAGGCTGGCTTCACAGACAGGGGGGAGCTGCCTGACCCTCACTCAAGCAGAGAAGCCCTTCTTACAAAGCTGAGCTAGTGAGTTAAGTAGGAGGAAAAGTAAACATACTTGTGCCAGTGTGGCTACTTAAAAAATACACTTACCAACAATCAATTACATATATTTGAACTGTGTACAGTTCCAGCCAGGACCACCTTTCTAAAATGCACAGTGATTGGCAAATTCAACATGCACGTGTCTGCTAACAAAAATAATAAACAAAGAAGTTCTAGTCACGTGAGTGCTGATCATCACATGTCAAGCTTCCAACTGTTTCCATTTCACATCCCCCCAACCATTACCTCAGTGGTAACCTTGGTAACATCAATAGATAAGAGCACAGCCAGCCAATAGGAATACATATTCATTCCTAAGTGACCTTTACTGACCTGGGAATTGTGAACACTTTGTTTCATTTTCTGTTGGTGTTCATGAGTTTCCAGTTCCATTTCCCATCCCCCCAACCATCACCTCAGTGGTAACCTTGGTAACATCAATAGATAAGAGGGCTGCCAGCCAATAGGAACACATATTCATTCCTAACTGACCTTCAGTGACCTGGAAAGTGTCTATTGGTATCATTTTGAGTTAGTGCGCACTAACTCGAGTTAGTGTGCACTAACGGGGAGTTAGTGCGCACTAACTCGAGTTAGTGCGCACTAATCGGAAAAAACGATTTTTAACGATTTTTCAACGAAATAATCGTGCCAAACACGATTTTCTTCTCCTGCCACACGATTTCTATCGTTAAGACGATATGGAAAACGATTCACATCTCTATTAATGATACATTTACACGGATTTCTCAGTGCAAATGATACACCCAAAGACTGAGTTTCTAAAAAAAAAAAAAACCTTCTTCTCTCCTGAGTAGCTTTAGCAAGATTCGGGAAAATTTGTACAAACTGACCTAAAAAATTAACCCTCATATTCTGAAAGTAACTACACATAAACAAACCAATATCCTGCTCAAAAACAAATGAGACCAGCAATGTCGCCCTTTCAGCAATCACAAGAGTTGAGGATTCCAGGAACGCAGTTAAATTTGCAAGATCAGGTGGGGACTGCATCTCATTAAATCTGGAATATTGAAACAGAAGAAAATAAACTTTATTAAAAGAAGGAATATTTTCTGGGGAAATATGTAATATTTAAATTAAGAAACGCCAGTTCCCAAAGCTTCCTGGTGATCCACTATGGAGCTCACATCTTCCGATGTCAATGCCACAGTTCCAAATATTCTACTTGTAGCAGCTCCCCCTGATATGGCTCTGATGATGTCATCAATTGGGGATGTGAGCGCCATTTCAGGTAAGGTGGAACATTGTGCCTGCAGTGGTCTAAGATCAAGGGGACTCAAAGATACTTCCCCAGATGAACTTCACACTCTCACGAGCCCGTCAGTGGGGCTTGCATCCCTAGCAGCAGAAGGTTCAGTAGCAAACTCTACAATGGAACGCTGACCAGGGAGTAGCTGGGATTCAGAGGGAAAAAAACATACTTTCCCTTTTTGCTTTGATGGCTTAACAAAATTAAAGGTAATAGAACCAGAAAAACGAACAGCTCAGAGCTGTGCTACCTAAATACTGCCATCTTAACTCCTTCCTTTACATCAAAATCTTCTGAGTTATGTGTAATATCATCCTATAATATAGTATATGAATTAACTATGCTAACATTTTTTGCATGTACTATGTAACATTTATCATATAATAGATTTGAAGTGTTTGTGTGATGCTCATAAATACGGTAATCTGCTAATTTAATTACTCCAATCCTATTATTTATTCTCATGTGCACCATCTATGAAAGTTGTACTACCATCTTAAATCTATGTACACCATCTTGGGCGAAAGTTTACTTTCAAAAAAAGTTAATAAATCAACATCATAATAAATATAGATACATCTCATACCCTTCCTATGATATATGAGCCATCTAACCCCTTAATTTAAAACACTATCCCATCACCCCCATTTACGTTATACAAAAAGTTTTTAATCCCATGTCACACATACAGAGAATACATGCCAGCCAAATCTTATCATTCTATTTTCTATTGTGTACACACCTGTATACCTCTGCTCCCTGTTATCTGAAGGGAGCGGGGGAGGGCAACAATGCCTAGAGGCAACCAAAACCTAAATTCATCTCTGCCTTTATGGGATCAAACTACTAGCTTTAGTCCCAGATCTCATTTTATATTAGAATAAATTACCTTTCTCCCTTACTGTAGCATGCTACACTGTAATAATTGAGTTTGAGTTGGAATAGTTTGAACATAGAGAGTGTGGATAAGCATACATTTCTCTTTATATAACAGTTCCGCTACACAGGGTGTAAGGTTGCTATCCTGCAGTGGCTGCTTCTTAGTATTACTGACTCACACTGATTAATTTGAGATCTGGGCCAAAGAGTGTGGAAGTTTAATCTTTACAAGCGCAGCACAGTACTGCTGCTAGTATCAAGTGTTAAGCCAAGCAATCCGCTTCCAGCTTGCAAGTTGAACATTTCGTAATAAGCTGTGCAGATCTCATTTGTATTTGTAAATGAGATCGCAGTGAGTTGGAAATAAACCCCAAGAACAGATTAGTTAAATGGTACCATGTCCAGGTATAGCACTCCCCTTTCCCTCCCAAATAAAAGCTGCTGCTAGGGAGGATGACGCATGCAAAGCAATGATATTTAGCAATCCAGAGCATATTGTAAAAATGTTTCCTCAAACTCCTGGTGAGCAATTTCTAGGACTTAAGTCTGAAAGAAAAGAGAAAAAAATAACATTGGTGCTAGTTTTTTAAAATAATATTCACAATGACTACAATGTAATGTATCTGCCAGGATAACCCAAAGTAATCTGTAGAAGGGCTCAATGCTTCTGTAGAATTCCTGCTGTTATCCCAGCTCCACCTGTTGAAGAAAACAGATGTAAGGTTCTTGTCCGATGGTGTGGAAAATGATCTCCAAATGTAACCCCCATGGAATGTATTTACAAACAGGCCGATGCAATAACCTGTGCAGTAAATGCCTGTGTGCTGAATTTCATTGCACAGTTTTAACGCACTGGTAAATGTTCTTTTAAACTCCCAATGCAGTAAGCTAATGTTATGCTAATGCATTGGAAGTTGAAATGATAAATGATAAAGAGATAAGTGTCAGCTTTCCCAAGTGTACCTTGGACTTAGATCCCACTTTAGGAGTCCATGGGTACACAGATAATCTTGGGTCTTAAACTAACTTCTTTCTCTTCCTTTACAATCCATTGGCACCAAGATTCCCTATGGGGTGAGGGGCAATACTCTCCTAGTTCCTGGGCATTGATCCTTTACTGTATCTATACCAAATAGAAATAATCACCCTGGACTTAGGACTTAGTTATGTTGGAATCTCATACATAACTTTACTGCGGGTTGCAGTGAAAAGTGCATTGAGCATTGGTTAAGAAAACCTCAGCATTGTCCTGGATCACCTGCATACCGGGGAGGGGCTGGTAGCCGCACAGGAGAGGTATTGTGTGTCGGAACAGTAGGTGGTCGACTGGAGGGCCCAGAAGCGTCTAGCCGAGAGTTCAGACGTTGCAGAGATGCCGCCAGGGAGTCCAGGCATTGTTGCTGCTGCTGTATCTTTAATGCTAGGCCTGGAATAGCCTGCAGACTGGAGAGGTCCATCAGGTTCATGGCCTTGCAATCTGTTATGATTCAATGAATCGGTGAACCCTTGGGCCGCAACGACAAGGTAAAAAGGCTTACCGTGGTTCCTTTTCGGTGGGAGATGAACCTCAGGGCCGACAGCTGGAGTTACCAGCAGGGCAGTGGTATAGACAGTTCGGAGTCGAGGCAGGCAGCAAAGAGACAAAATCCAGTATCCAAAGCAGGGTCAGAGGCAGGTGGAAGGCAAGGCAAAGTCAGGTATCCAAAGAAGGGTCAGAGGCAGGCAGAAAGCAAGGCAGAGTCCAGTATCCAAAGCAGGGTCAGAGGCAGGCAGCAGGCAAGGCAGAGTCCAGTATCCAAAGCAGGGTCAGAGGCAGGCAAAGTCCAGTATCCAAAGCAGGGTCAGAAGCAGGCAAGGCAGAGTCCAGTATCCAAAGCAGAAATCAACACAAGGCAAGCAAGGCAGGAGACACACCAAGCTGGAATTATTGCAAGGCACTGGCAATCCTTCAGAAGCCTCCTTATATATTCCTGGGTGAGGAAGTAGTTCCTGGGAGCCTGGAACTACTTCCTGTTGCTGCTCCTGTAAGTGGGGGGAGGAGCCAAGTGTCTGTGTCAGATTGGGGCTAAGGCTGCTCCTGCGGGAGCCATGCTGCTGGCTCCCTGCTGCCTTAGCCAATGATGAGGACCACGCAGAGAGTACCGAAGAGATCCGCCTCTGCCACTGCAGGTAGGTGCAGTTGGCCATGGGGGTCGGCCCCCGCCGATTGCAACAATAGCTTTGATTAGATATCTTTGTAGTCAGTTCTTATTTTCTCTGGATCCTTTCACTTCTTCTTGTACCTGAGTGGTATCTCTCCCACTTCTTTCCTCACTACACATTGGATATCTGAAGTGGATCTACACTAGTGGAGAGCCACTCTTCTCCTTCATTCCTCACTCCTTTCCTCCTTCAGGAAATTGAACAGATGTCCAATTCTCTTTCCAAACTTTGAGTGGTTGATTGAATCTCTCAGGGGAAGATGCTCAGAACAGTCCAATAGTACAAGCCCAGTCAAAAAGAATCCCAAAATAGAAGGATGGTTAGGTTGAAAATTCCCTTCCACTCAAGCCAAAAAGGGAATGCCTCATTGATCCTTAATAAGTTTATATCATCAAGGCCTACAGTTTTGTTTAGTTTCATTTTTGCCTCTTTATTTTAATAATGTTTTTATGAGTCTAATGTTGCATTCTGATGTGTGTTTTATTATTTACTCAACATATTTTATTAAGTATGCAACTTGTAAATTGCTCAGACCCTTGTGAACCGAGCAAGCAACACATTTTAATAAACTAAACTAAACTAAACTAAACTAAACTAAACTAAACTCCTCTTTACAAAGGGAAAAAAACTACACAGCCACTCTAGATACCAATATGTAAGGTCTTTACGTCTTCTTTCTCAAAAATGAAAATAAGAAGTAAAAGAAATGGGAAACACCCCTGTTTCCTTTAAAACCCAACTAAAATTCCAACTCTCACTAGGAGTCTCTGCTTTTTATAGAGACTATCAGCAACCATTACAGCAGTCCTCATGGGGAACTGTAACATAAGAGGTATGCTTCCCTCTACCTACACTATTGGAATAGTTATTTGAGTAGAGAAAGAGATGCAGTGAGGATCTTCAATGTTTTATGGACTTTTCCTCCATTCTATACACAGCTATACTAGATGATTTGACCACATCCTCTGGCTATAAAATTCAACAGCTTGATTATGCACTGAATGAAAAAAATACTTTATCTGATTTGATTTATATCTGTTTTTCATGGAGTGTCCCTAAATAACTGTAAATAACAGTAGCACTTTTCTGTATTCAAACAAGAGAATTTTAAAACCAGCGCGCAGGCACACATATATGCGCATATGCCGGCTCACGCAAAAGGACGTGGCTATTTTATAACATATGCACATATACACCTGCATGTTATAAAATAGGCTGAATGCGCATACATATGCGCATAAGTTTATAATAGAAACAGAAATATCTATAAAGAATAAACCCACCAACAACATCTCCAAATCCACGATCCAATTTAGAAAAACATGCTCCATGGAAACTCTCAGCAACACGCTCACCAAGGAACTAACTAACCTGGACCTCACAAATGCGGACACCGCCATGAACTCCTGGATAACCATCACCCACGCAGCAGCTGATAAAATATGCCCTTTGACATCCAAAAATATTAATCATGCCTGTACTAACAAAAAACCCTGGTTCACACCAGAATTAAGAACACTTAAACAAAACCTTCAACATAAAGAACAACAATGGCGGAAGAACCCCACTAATACTGCACGAGCCTCCTACAAAACTACTATGAGCTACTATAGGACCACTATTCTTCGTACCAAAAGAGACTTCTACGCCAAATAAATACATGGCTTCATATACGACCCAAAAACACTCTTCGCATATGTTGCCACACTCACCACCCCTATTCCTCCTATCATCCCGGAAGAAGAAGCACAAAACAAATCCACCGAGCTGGCAGTCTTCTTCGACAACAAAATAAAAAATCTACTTATCCCGCTAACATCCTCCAACCCCATTCCTAACCCCAGTCACAACTCCCAGCCTTCACCGGACCAAAACCATGCCCCATCGACACACAAACGGTCCCTAGAATCTTTTGATACCACGTCATCCCTGGAAATAGAATCTATCATCAAGAAAATGAAGCCCTCATCGCACCCAATAGACCAAATTCCGACCAAACTCCTTCTTACAATTCCTAACATCATCGCCAAACCTTTGGCCGACATTATAAACTGTTCACTCACAAACGGAACAGTCCCAGACACCTTGAAAACAGCCTCGCTGAAACCTTTACTAAAAAAACCCAACCTGGACCCATCTAATCCCACAAATTTTCGCCCTATCGCTAACTTACCTTTCATAGCCAAGCTAATGGAAAAACTGGTCAATACTAGACTCACAGACTACCTCGAATCCCACGACATCCTATACCCATCACAATTCGGTTTCAGGAAACGCAGAAATACAGAAACTCTCCTACTCTCATTAACTGACAACATCCTGTTGGGTCTCGACAAAGGTCAATCATACCTTCTAGCTCTGCTAGACATCTCGGCAGCGTTCGACACAGTGAACCACACAATCCTCATCGACCGTCTCATGGAAATAGGTATCTCAGGTGCCGCTCTCCTCTGGCTAAAATCCTTTCTAAGCGACAGATACTACAAAGTAAAAATAACTAACAAGGAGTCGCACCCTGTAGCTGCCAAACAAGGAGTTCCCCAGGGTTCCTCGCTCTCGCCGACCCTATTCAACATATATCTTCTCCCACTATGCCAACTCCTCGATAACCTCAACCTCACATACTTCATCTATGCGGGCGACGTGCAGATTCTAATCCCCATCAAGGAACCCATCTCCGACATGCTAAACTACTGGAATAGCTGCCTTCACGCCATCAACCTCCTTCTCACAAGTCTCTGCCTCGTTCTCAATACATCCAAGACCGAACTGCTAATCATTTCCCCTAATGATAACAACATACTAGCCATCAATACTAACATACCTCTAGTAAATCAAGTGAGAGACCTTGGAGCCTTCCTAGACTCCAGAATGAATTTAAAAAATTCATCAACAACACCACCAAAGAAGGCTTTTACAAACTACAGGTATTAAAACAACTTAGACCTCTCCTTCACTTTCATGACTACCGTTCGGTCCTTCAAGCCATACTATTCTCGAAGATAGACTATTGTAATGCGTTGTTAATTGGTCTCCCGGCCTCTTCTACCAAACCTCTTCAAATGCTGCAAAACGCCGCAGCCAGGATCCTCACAAACTCCCGCCGCATGGACCACATCACCCCATTTCTAAAAATACTTCACTGGCTACCCATTCACTACAGAATTCTCTTCAAGACACTTACTATTATCCACAAAACCTTATTTCAAGAATCCTTGCTCCAACTTACCATACCCCTCAAACCACACTCCTCTGCAAGACCCACCAGATCTGCTTATAGAGATTCCCTCCAAGTTCCCCCCAAAAAAATCCATTTTTCACAACTCTATTGAAAAACGGGCACTATCAACTGCTGGACCGCATCACTGGAACTTCCTCCCGCCAGATCTCCGCCAGGAACATTGCCATATCACGTTCAGAAAAAAATTTAAAACTTGGCTATTCGCCCAAGCTTACCCCTAAAAAAGCCTCAGGGTCCCCCACACAGTCTCTTGCCTCACGGATGCATCCATTTCCTCAACTCAAAGGAACTGTTGTCCGACTAATTGCACTATCTTATAATTTGCTTAATTTCATATACACTATGTAAATATGTAAATTTGCTTAGTTTCATATACACTAGGTAAATTTTGTACATAATTCTTATCCTGTAAGCACTCTCTCCCCCTTTTGCTCTCCTCTCCCATTAGAATTTGTTTAACTCAACTTTTAGAATTTATTAGAATTTGTTTAACTTATTTTTCTCTAACAGCCAAGTTCTACATTCCCTGTTATAATGTAACTTTTATTTTTGTTTGCTCTGTTAACTGGTTCCCCCTAGTTTGCTGTAAACTGGTACGATAAGACCTGGTCTTGAGCATCGGTATATTATAAGAATTTAAATAAAATAAATAAATAAATATGTGTGCACAAGTGCCACCTCTAGCATGTAAGTGGGGGAATTTTATAAGGGGCACGCGTGACATCATTGCCAGTTTTCCCAGTTCACCCAGGCAAGGGATAGGACTTCCTACCCCCCGCTAGTTAAATAGCCTCCCTTTCATCCTGTTAACCCCAACACTTAAAAAGCCATGCTCAGCTCTTTATTTTGTTTTAGGACTTACACACATTCCATAGCAGTTGTAAAGTTACGCGGTAGGGGACTCCGGTGTGCACTTCTGTGCGTAAGTATTTATGTGCTGGTTTCATTCATAGATCCAGGAATGCCCATGCCCCACCCAGATCATGCCCTGCCCTTTTTTGGCAAAATGTATTTGTGTGCATAGCAGAAGATACGCGAGCCCTTGGGTGGCATTTAAAATCTCCTTGCCAGGCATGGCCTGAGAAACCTGCGCATGCAGGGCTTTTAAAATTCACCTGTTAGGGTTTAGCATTTTTGGAGTCCTCCCTTGCTTTTGCCACATCTATTTGGCAGATGAGTCTCAGCACATCAATAAAGGGAATGATCAAGGAGGTCTTTCCGCTCTACACTGTTGGAGAGTAAAGATTTTCAGAAGGAGAGAAGTGTTGGAGATATTTTTGACCAGTGTTCTGTTAGGAGGGCTAGTTACCCCCTCTCTAGCAGTACTGGAATTTGCTCTGGATTTTTGCTTGCGACCAGAATACAGAATGGCAGAGATTTAGGAGTTTGGCTGCTTTTTCCTGTGGCCAGAAACAGTGGGCCAAGGCTGCTGTTTTTGTGAGAAGTTTTGAAGGATTTTTGATACCTGTTGCTGCAGTGAGGTCTGTTTCCCCTTGCTGTGGACATTGGAGGCTGCTCATCTCCACATCCAGTCAAGATGGGCATTCAGGAGTAATGACATAGGGAATGAAACAAAATTTCCTATTTTGTTTCAGATCATTCTCAAAATGGAATGAGTTAAATTCTGATGAAATATTGTCAGAATCTCATTTTGTTTTGAATAGCTATTTTAAAAAAAGAAGTTGCAGTTGAGCCTGGGCCTAAGCCTGAAGCTGGAGACTCTCCTATGCAGTATGCCAAAACCCAAAGCAGGGGTCCCAAGCCTACACTTGAACATGACTCCAGTGCCTAGGCCTAGGTCTAGGCCCATAGCCTGGGACTCACCTAGGCATAGGCCGCAACCTATTAAAGGGGCCACAGCCTATGCCTGAGCACGATGCTGGGGTCCCGGCCAGGCCCAGGAAATTTCCCAACTGCCCCCCTAATACTTACCAAATATGATGCAATGGGTCAGGCCCAGGCCCAGAGCTCAGGCCTTATAGCTCCTCTTTGGCTTGTTCTTTCTTCAGCTCTTCTTCGCTAACTGACACTATTTGCTGGGGGTGTTACACTAAAATTAATGAACTCTGGCATATTCACCCCAGAGGAGAGTTCCATTTTGATTTACTGCAGCAAATTCTACTGCTGTACATCAAATGGTACCCTCTGCTGGGGAGGATGCACTGGAGTTCATTAACTCTGGTGCCATGACCCTAGAGGACAGTGACAGTTGGCAAAGAAGACCTAAAGAAAGAATATGCTGAAGAGGAGCTCCGAGGCCTGGGCTCCAGGCCTGGGCCTGACCCTGGGCCAAGGCTCAGGAATTGGGACCCGGCCTCTGGGCCAGTCCTCGGGATCAGACTTGGGTCTGGGTCGAGGCCCTAGTGTAGAGAACTGGCCTCCAGGCTAGGCAGTAGTGTTGAGCCTTGCATAGGCCTAGGCTGTGGTAGGTCATCGCAATCTCGACTTAGGCCCTATGCAAGCCCTCATCTGCAGATGCCCCTGGACTGGGTAAATGGGAGCTGGGGAAGATCCTGGCCCCAACATTTTTCTAGGTGGGAGGGATGGATGGAGCACAGGGGAGACCTGGGAAGGCCCCATTTCTTTTTTTTTTATTTTTGGGGTTTCTTTTTCCAGTGTTTATTTCATTGTTTTTTAACTAAAGAAACAAAATAAACATTACACGAAACAAAATTTGTGGGGAAAAAGCCCTTAAAATGAAATGAAAATTTCCCCCTTTCCCATCCCTAAAATCCTGTGAACAGTGACTGAACCTGTTGATTTTGGAAAGGACTGTTTGAAGATATATTTGGATACAGCTATTTTTGGAAGAGCTGAGTTTTTGTTTCTTTCCTTGTTATTGTTAATAGGACAATCTTCCCACCCTCTCGGGCCGATGCAATTAGACACACATTAAAATGTGTGCTCCTATTGAGCGCTCGTTTTCCTAATGTGCGCACAGCCACGTCTCCTGGGTGCCCGATGCAATATTTAAATAAACTGCTGCAGTAAAAAGGATGCGCTAGAGAAGATTTGTGCATCCCTTGTGCGCAAATGCATCAGGCACCCAGAATTACAACCGGTGCTAAATATGAGAGTCCGTTTTATCCCACTTAAGGTCATATGATGCAATGGCTTGATGAAATAAAAAAATTCTTGATGCACAATAGCAAGGGGAGAAATTGGCCTGGAGTCTGTCTATTGTGTGTGTATATTGTGCGTTCAGAATATTTTTTTTTATCAAGCCATTGCATAATACCATTAACCTCGAACACTGCAAGCAGTAAATATCACAACAATACTAAGTAGGAGAAACCACAGAGGACAATATTTTAAAATTTCTCTTGAGCCCTTGATTTATGGATTCACTTATCGCCAGCTCCGGGGCTGGAATTAAATTTGCTGCATTAAAAAGTATGTGTTGTGTGGCCAGCAATTTTCTGCATTGGGGATAATAGCTAAAAGCCTCATTTACATGGAATTACATGTGATGAGTGATATTGGCTATGCATTTGTTTGGGAGTGCGTTTTGGACCTGCTAATCTCCTTATTGCATCAGGTGCTAGTCTAACACGTCCAAAACACACACCCAACCACACATAAATCTGTGCGCTAAGCTGGGCACACTTTATTGCATTGGCATGTCTATGGGGAAGGGATAGTGGAGACTGCACAATTAGAGGAAAGAGAGTGGCTAAAAATTGCACAATGGCTATTCTGGTTATTATTTTTATCTTGCTCTTTATGGTTTTTGAAATATTTTCTTGTATTGCCCTTTTTCAATTGAAATAATGTTTTTTTCAGTTAAATCCCACAATTGGACTCTGCACTTCATTTACGGGTGCCCTTGACATCTGCTACCATTAGCCAATGTAAGTACTTACTGACCCAGGTGTGTGAATTTGGACTGAGTTGTGCTGCCCACCACTTCACCAGGGGCTCTGCAGGTATAAACCTCTTCACTGGATGAACCCAGAATTCCAGGATCTAAAGTGTAGAAGTCTGAAAGAGTAAGTGATCTGAGAAGGAAGAGAGACCAGGAAACTATGTAGCCTTTAGGGTTTTGCACCCCAGCAATCGGGGGGCTCACTATATAACTGTTCTCTATTTAACAGTTCCATCTCACTCATGATTTTATAAACCTCTATCATATCCCTCTCAATCATCTCTTCTCCAAACTGAAGAGCAATAAAGTGTTTAGATTTCTTCATAAAGAAGCTGTTCCATTCCCTCTATCATATTTTTAGCCTTCTCTGTACCTTTTATAGTTCTGCTATATCTTTTTTGAGATGGAGTAATCAGAACTGCACACAACACTCAAGGTACAGCCGCACTATAGATCAAAACAGAAGCATCATAATATTCTCTATTTAATTCTCCATTCTTTTCCAAATAATTCTCTATTCTTGTCTAAATAATTTTCCATACTTTTCCTAATAATTCAGAATATTCTGTTCACTTTTTAGACCAACATCACATACTGAAATTCTGGAAAGTGGGGAAGAGGGGGATTCCCTCCAATGTCCTGTCAAAATCCTTGTTTTCAACCCATTCCCTAGTCCCTGCACAGCTCCCCCATTACCTTGGCACTTTGAATCAGGCTTGTAGTCTTGCTATAGATGTCACCTCTGTTCTTTCTTGCCACTGTGCTTTTTCATTGATCATCTGTTTGAACTACACAGCATGTAGTTGAAACAGCTGCTTGAGATACAGGAGCACAAGCAGCGGAGAAGCTGAGGTGGCAGAGGGGCACTACTTTTCTCTCTCAGCATCTCACTTAGCCTACCAGGCTGTCATTCAGCTTGCCTGCCTTTAGGAACTGCCCTGGATGTGGCAGGCGTGTCTGAGAGATGACTGGCAGCAAAATGCGAGGACCTGTAGGGAAGAAGCCATATGTGAACTACCCTTGCTAGCTCCTTCTGTGCATCCATGTAGAGAATTGGAAGTAACAAGCCCCACATGTCTCTCTCAAGACTATCTCTGCTCTACAGATTATGTACAGGTTGAATATTGTTATAACATCTGTTACAGAATACATATGAACTATCTGGTAGAATATTTCTGCTGTCATAGTAACATAGTAACATAACGTAGTAATGATGGCAGAAAAGGACTAAATGGTCCATCCGGTCTGCCCAGCAAACTTCTTATAGTAGTATCTGCCATGCCACTCCATTAAATTATCCTCAAACCATATGATAACCCATAACAAAAATTACTGCTATGGGTGAAAAATTAATGGGTGAAAAGCACTCTTGAAAATTCAGATAGTACTTGCTTGACATTCTTTGCTTATGGACTTGGCCATAGAAGCAGTCCTGTATTTTTTCCTCTTATGTCTGCATATTAGTACCATAAACCGTAAAAGTCAGAACCTGTGTTGGTTATTATATAAATCCAATTTCTCTTTTCCCCCACTGCAGTCAAAGTGGAGAGCGATGTTGCAGTTGTGTCAAAAGCATCAAGACTTATTGGTTAAGGATAGTAATCCCATGCCTTCTGTTAAAGGTATTGACTGTTTCGTGCAGGTTACTCACATGCTTAGCAGTTCCCCAGACCGTAAAAGTCAAGAGCCTCATTGGTTGTTGTCTAAACCAAGTATCCCTTTTTTCCCCTGCCATTGAAGTTGAGAGCAATGTTGCTGTTGCATCAAAAGACTTATTGGTTATGAGTAGTAACTGACAACCAGTAAGTAACCGACAAATCATGCACTCTTATTTTTTTCATTTCCATCCTCTAGCCTTTAGGGATCCACAGTGTTTATCCCATGCCCCTTTGAATTCTTTGATTGTTTTTGTCTTCACCATCTCCTCCAGAAGGGCATTCCAAGCATCTACCACTCTCTCCATGAACAAATATTCCCTGACGTTGGTTCTGAGTCATCCTCCCTGGAGTTTCATTTCGTGACCCCTAGTTCTACTGTTTCATTTCCAATGAAAATGTTCAAATTTCATGCATCATTAAAACCTTTCAGGTATCTGAAGGTCTGTATAATATCTCCTCTGCACCTCCTCTCTTCCAGGATATACATATTTAGATCCTTCAGCTTCTCCTCATAAGTCTTCCGATATTGATCCCACATTTTGGTCGCCCTTCTCTGGACCTTCTCCATCCTGTCAATATCTTTTTTGAGATACGGGCTCCAGAACTGAACACAATACTCCAAGGGAGGCCTCACCAAGGACTTGTACAAGGGTATTATCACCTTCTTTTTTTATTACTGGTTATTTCTCTATATATATATAGCCCAGCATTTTTCTGGCTTTAGTTTGTCACACTGCTTTGCCATTTTCAGATTGCCAGACACTATTACTCCAAGATCCATCTCTTGGTTCATGCACATCAGTCTTTCTCCCCCCCATCACTTACAGCTCTTTTGGATTACTGCATTCCAGATGCATGACTCTGCACTTCTTGGCATTGAATCCCAGCTTCCAAATCTTCAGAACTCTTCAAGCTTTCTTAAATCACTTTTCATTCTCTCTACTCCTTCAAGTGTGTCAACTCTGTTGCAGTTCTTAGTATTATTTTCAGATAGACAAACTTTACCTTTTATCCCTTCCATAATGTCTTTCACAATGATATTTAACAGAGCTGATACCAATACTGATCCCTGTGGCACTCCAGTTCACATGTTCTCTCTTCAGAGTAGGTTCCATTTACCATTACATGCTGTCTCCAATCAGTCAACCAGTTTGTAATTCCACACCACAACAATGGCACTCAGTCCCAAGCTTCTCATTTAATTCTTAAGCCTATGTGGGACCATATCAAAAGCCTTGCTGAAATACAAGTAGACTACATCAATTACTCTTCCTCCATCTAACTCTCTAGTCACCCAATCAAAAAAATCAATCATATTTGTCTGACAGGACCTTCCCCTGGTGAATCCATGCTGCCTTGGGTCCAACAACACATCCAATTGTAGATAGTTTACTACCCTTTCCTTCAGCAGCATCTCCATTAATTTTCCCACCACCAAGGCCTGCACTTCTGTGATGCAGGATCACAACTGACCTTCTTCAATCCTGTTTGCACCACTCCCATTTCCAGGGATCTATTGAACAGGTCCTTCAGTGGACTCTCCATCACATCTCTTATTTCCCTCAGTATCCTGAGATGTACCCTATTCGGCCTGTTGCGATCCCGGGTCGGCCCCGGGATCGCCACCTACCTGATCGTGGCTCCGGCGTCAGTCCGCGTTCCCCAGGCCTCCGGGGACCTCCGCCGCCGCAGCCCCGACGTCGGGTAGCTTCACCCGGGCCTGCAGGGTCCTCTGCCGCCTCGTTTCTGCCCCGCCGGAGCAGCCGGCGTTCTTCGGCGGCTGGCCCCACCCCCTAGACGCGCGCGCGTCTCTGCCTCCAATTTAAAGGGGCCAGCGCGGGAAACTCTGAAGACTGCCTCCGGTGACGTCAGACGCTGCAGGGCTACTTAAGCCCTGCAGTTGCTCCTCTCCAGTGCCTTGCAACGAGGTTCCTAGGTATTCCCTGTCTCCAGTTGCTGCGTTCCTGTCTCGTTTGGTTCTGCTTGGCTTCTGACCCCGGACTGGCTTACGGTGATCCTCTGGCTTCTGACCTCGGACCGGCTTACGTTGACTCTTTGGCTCTTGGACTCGGACTGGCTTACGGTGATCCTCTGGCTTCTGACCCCGGACCGGCTTACGTTGACTCTTCGGCTCTTGGACTCAACCTGGCTCACGGTGATCCATTGGTTCCTGACTCTGGACTGGCGAGCGACGACCCCTCGGCACTCAACCTAGGACTCCACCTGACCCGGTCCCCGCGGGCCCTCCTAAGTCCCAGCAGTCGGGTCCCTACAGGCCCATCCTGGGGGGACTCCGGCTGCCAGGGTGAATCTCCTAAGTCCCAGCGGCCGAACTCCTACGAGCTCCTCTCGGGGGAGGATCGGCTTCCAGGGCGAAGATCTTCCCACTACTGGGCCAGCTCCATCGTCTCCTCCCTCCTCGCCAAAGCCCTTGGTCGCATAGGGCTTCCAGAGTTCCTCCTTCGGTCATCTCCAAGTCCGTCTTTGCCGCCTCCCGGTCGGGGCCACTGCTGCGACCATCTACAGCAATTCATCCTCTGGTTCCGATCGGCCCAAGGGTCCACGAATCCAACACGGCCCATTGACTTGTCCACTTTCAGTTTGCCTAACTCTTCCCATACATTCTGTTCTGTAAGCAGAGCTTCATCTACCACATCCCCATCTACGGTCTTCTCAACCAATAGTGATCCTTCTCCAGAGTCTTCTTTAGTGAATATGGAACTGAGGTATTTGAATACAATTTCCACCATTTCTTCATCTCTCTCCACACATTGCTTCTTGTCACCTTTCAATTTCACTTTACCACTGATATATCTGAAAAATATTTTGTCACCTCACTTTACCTTTTTGATAATCCTTTCTTCCACTTGACCTTTTGCCTTCTTGATTTCTTTCTTTGTCTCTCTGTTTCACCAGGCATTCTTCCTTGTGTTCCTCTTTTTGGGATCCTTTATACTTCTTGACTGCTGTTCTATTTGTCTGTATTTTTTAGCCTCCTCCTTTGTGAACCAGATCACTTTCTTTTTCCTCTTACTTTAGTTAACTTTTCTACTATACAGATTTGTTACATTTGAAATAGCTTCTTTTAATTTGGGTCATTGTTGTTCCACCTTACCCATTTTCTCCCAGTCTTCTAGTTTTTCCTCCAGGTGAGTACTAGATCAAGTATCACACCCTCCCTTATGGGATCCATTAGCATTTGTTTGAGCAGAGCCCCTTGAAGGGCATGCACTATCTCTCTACATCTTGCAGATTCAGCAGAAGGGATACTCCAATCCACATCTGGCAGATTGAGTCTGAGGTCTGTAGACCACACCGATGTAAATGGAAGCATATAGGGATGTGATTCGGCTGAACCTTTTGGTTCAGCCTTCGCTAGGCAGTTCAGGCCGATTTTTTTTCAGCTGTCCCGAACTGAAAATAAAAACCCACCCCAAGCCTTCAGATTTAATTAATTACAACCCCCGACCCTCCCGACCCCCCCCCCCCCCCAAACTTACTGAAAGTCCCTGGTGGTCCAGCGGGGGTCCCGGAAGCAATCTCCTGCTCTCGGGCTGTCAGCTGCCAGTAAACAAATTGGCGCCGGTGGCCCTTTGCCCTTACCATGTGACAGGGGCTATCGGTGCCATTGGCCGGCCTCTGTCACATGGTAGGAGCAATGGACGGCCGGAGTCATCTTAAAAAATGACGCGGGCCATCCATTGCTCCTACCATGTGACAGGAGCTGAGCAATGGCACCGATAGCCCCTGTCACATGGTAAGGGCAAAGGGCCATCGGCGTCATTTTGATTAGTGGCAGCCGACGGCCCGAGAGGGGGAGATCGATCCCGGGCCCCTGCTGGACTACCAGGGACTTTTGGTAAGTCTTGGGGGGGGGGTATATCTTGGGGGTTGGGAGGGTGGGTGGTTCCAATTAATTAAATTTGAAGGGTTGGGGTGGGTTTGGGTTTTTTGTTTTTTTTGATGTGCCCTTTCTCCCCCCCAAAAAACAATAAGAAAACCACACAAAATTTTGAGGGTTTTCCTATCGTTTCTTCGAGCCCCCAAACCGTGACGAAATAGGAAATATCATCTATATCTCCTATTTCGTCGCAAACGAATGCACATCCCTAGAAGCATAATCCTGTTTTAGGACAGTCCATAATGCTTCTTCCCTACCCCATATACCTTGCATTTAAATTACTTGGATATTGTTTTTGACATAAAGAGCTATTCCTCCACTTTCTGCTCTTTTCTCTATCCTTCCTTATACCATATCCCAACCATGAGACTCAGTGAACTAAGTTTCTGTAACAGCAACTATGTCCTTGTCCGCTTCCACCATTAAGGTCTGCAGTCTAGGATTTTATTGCCCAGACTACGAGCATTTGTGGTCAAAGCTTTCTAACCTTTCTCTCTTGCAGGGTCATTCATCAAACTACATTAGGGCCTTATGAAACAATAAAACGGGTCTAACATGTGATAAACACGTGATCTTTATCAAACAGACCCTACACAACTACCGTCAAGCCACCCTCAAAGCCAAACGTGACTTCTTCTCAGCTAGAATCCATGACTATCAATTCAACTCAAGTGCCCTCTTTTCCTATGTTGCTGACCTCACAAAGCCCTCCCGTCCCACACCCCAAGAAAGCAACCCCACGGAAAAATGCGAAGAGCTCGCAAAGTATTTCCACAACAAAATTGCAAACATCATCAAGCGCTTCCTCCCCACGCCCATCCCTACCCCACTGCTCCCTAACCATAATGGCCCCGTGCTGAAATCCCTAGACCTTACATCCACCGTAGAAATAATGTCTATCCTAAAAAAGATAAAGCCAGCATCCCATATAGCAGACACAATCCCCACAAAAACCCTCCTCTCCATTCCCACCTCCATCGCTAAATCCCTAGCTGACATAATAAATTGTTCATTAGCATCTGGCAAAGTCCCAGACCCACTCAAAATTGCTGTTGTCAAACCCCTCCTCAAAAAACCTTCCCTTAACCCATCTGACCCAGCAAACTATCGTCCTATATCCAACCTCCCCCTGATTGCCAAAGTTCTTGAGAAGGTAGTCAATTCCCAAGTTTCAGACTTCCTCGAGGACCACCACATCTTACATCCATCCCAATTTGGGTTCCGTAAGGAGCGTAATACAGAAAATCTCCTGCTCGCAATCACCAACACCATCCACATAGGTATGGGCCAAGGGACATCCTTTCTCCTCGCTATCCTTGATATCTCAGCTGCCTTTGATACAGTCAATCACCAAATCCTACTTTCCCTACTTGCAGAAATAGGTATTGCAGGCACTGCATTATCTTGGTTCTCCTCATACCTCGCTAATAGAGAATACATAGTAAAGATTGACAAAGCTGAATCTTCTCACATCTCCCTCACACAAGGAGTTCCTCAGGGGTCCTCACTCTCTTCCACCCTTTTCAATATTTATATACTGCCCCTGTGCCACCTGCTCTCTGACCTAGGATTGAACTTCTTCCTATATGCCGATGACGTTCAAATCCTCATCCCTATCCAAAATACCCTAAAAGAAACCCTCCAACTATGGGACTCCCATCTTACATCCATCAATTCACTCCTATCCAACCTCCACCTTGCCCTTAATGCTTCTAAAACCGAGATACTCATAATATCCAATCAACCTGAACTATCACTCCCTAATATCACATCCTCTCTCCACGTCCCACCACCAACTGTCAGAGACCTCGGTATCGAACTTGACCAACGCCTCGACTTCAAAGCTCACATTAAATCCATTCTTAAGGGAGGCTTTTACAAACTCCACATCATGAAAAGCTAAAACCACTGCTCCCACACACAAGATTTCCGTCTAGTCTTGCAGACCACTATCCTCTCCAAAGTGGATTACTGCAATTCCCTCCTCATTGGCCTTCCAGAGTCGACAATCAAACCCCTACAAATCCTGCAGAACGCAATGGCGAGAATCTTAACGAACACCCGAAAAAGAGACCACATCACCCCCATACTCAAGGACCTCCACTGGTTACCCATCTCTTTCCGTATACAGTATAAAACCCTCACTATACTACACAACCTCCTCTACAAATCCAACCCCTGGCTCAAGGACTCACCGCACTTCCGCATAACCAATCGTCCTACCAGATCCTCCCACACAGGTATCCTACATACTCCCTCCCTCAAAATTGCTCATCTCACCTCCACGAGAGAAAGGGCCTTTACCATAGCAGGCCCTTCACTCTGGAACACTCTCCCCACCTTTCTCCGCCTTGAACCCTGCCTGGCCACCTTCAAAAAAGGCATAAAAACGTGGCTTTTCAGAAAGGCCTATCCGGAAACCAATCAAACCTAGTCACTCCTACCCTAGTTCCTCACTTACAGCCCCCAGCCTTAATCCCTCACACCCTGTCAGCCCTTCTAAGGCACCTCCTTATCGCCTTTCCTTTGCCCGCCCTCGTTCTGCTATTTTACAAAATTGCTCATTGTATCCGATGTAATTAATCTATTGCTAGTTGTAACTGCTGTAAATAGTCCCTTCTGTAAATAAGTTCCTCCTATTTCTTATTTTTGACGGTTGTTCCTTACTCTCTTTCACGCTACCTATCTTTCTCTCTCTTCTCCTGTCTCCCTTACCCCCCTCCTTTTTTCTGGCCTGCTCCCATCCCCTGCCCCCTGTTCATTGTAATTTCCTCCTTTAATTGAGTTACTTGTAAACCGGCGTGATGTGCCATACGAACGTCGGTATATTAAAAGTTGTTAAATAAATAAATAAATAAATAAATAAATAAATAAGTTGCATGTTTGCATGCAAATATGATAATGAGTATGCAAAAGCTAGAACCTTATGCAAATGAGGGACTCCTACTGCACTTCATGGAAAAATAATGCACAGCAATGTCGGATATAGCATTGGATTTAACTACTTTTTTTTTTGTGTGTGGTTTCTTTATGTGGTAGAGGGGAAAAACAGTTTATATCTTGCCATAGTGGCCGTTATCACAGCTATTACTTTGGGCGATATAACAAGGGCTTTTCTGTCACACACTTACACAGCCCTGCTGGGTGAAAATAAAACCTATTCTTACCTGCCCTGTCTTCCTAAATTTTCAATATTAGGAGGAAGTGTACTAGCAGTAGGACACTGGCTACTTCACTGGCCCACTTATGCGATGGAAGTGGGATTTGCATGCACATGTGTGCGCCCATTTCAAAAGTGCTCACATGTACCTTCTTTCAGCTTATGTTATACCATGTGCACATGTACATACCTGTGTTATAATGGTTGTGGCCATTGTATTACATGTGCACATATATGCACATATGCACACATGATACAACAAGCTGGATCGCAAATCCCACTTCCACCATGTAAGTGGGAGTATTTTAAGGATAGGATAGGGGTTCACGTGGATGTGTTCTGTGCTGCAAAGGGGGGGGGGGGGAGGTTTGAGAAGAAATGAGAGTGATATTTGAAAATGTTTGATTGTATTTCTGAATAGCCTTTGGAGTGCATAAGAGACACTTCACTCTGAAGTTTTGTGTATGTGGTTACTTTGGCTAATTTAAAGTTTTAAACGAAAAGGGACATGCCATAATGCCATTGTGTTGCACCTGGGTGGCAGTTGAGGACCCTAGGCCTAGGGTGGTGTTGATGCTACCCGCGAGGGTTGAGCCCCCATGGGTCACCAGTGCTAGGAGACGAGACCTGAGGCAAGCAGGGGCCAGCTGGAGCTTCACCACTACCAGCCCTCGTCCCCTGCAGGTTGAGCCCTTGGATACCGGGGCCGGCTGGTCTTAGGTGGGGCCCCTGCGGAGACGGCGGTAGGCAGGGTGAGGTCCAAGTCAGAGGTCCTAGACAGGTGAGTAGCAGATGAGGAGACGTCCAGTCCAAAGGTTGGAGGCAGGCGGGGAGCAGGCAAAGTGATATCTAGTCCGAAGGTCAGGGCAGGCGGTGAGCAGGCGAAGTGATGTCCAACACGAAGGTCAAGCCAGGGAGGTCTGTCTGAAGGGAAGCAGGAGGAGAAGTCTGGAACAGGCGGAGGAAGGCAGGAACTGGTACGGAAAGGTGGAAGTGGGTATTGGAAGGCAAGAGCTGGAGCAGGAACAGGACTACTGCAAAGAACACACTAGGAACGCGAGAAGAGATTAGTTGCCAAGTCATAGGAGAGACGCCTGCTGCCTGGATTTAAAGGGAAGAGCCCTGACATCAGAATGAAGGGGCCGGCGGCATTTTCACGCTGCGGGCCTTTTAAATCTTCGCTGAAGGTGCGCACTCGTGCCTAAGCAGAGAGTCGGTTGGGGACGGCGCCGGCGGTGTCCTTTAAGCCGGAAAGCCTGCGTCGGTGCCAGCAGTGAGGGAGGCCCTCCAGCCTTTGGCAACGGTGCCGGGAGGCCCAGTCGGTGGGACGCGGGCCATGAGTACAACAGTGCCCCCTCTCCTAAGGCCCACTCCAGGAGTTTTTGGCTTCTTGGGATGGGAAGCAAGGAATCGTTGAAGTAGGCTTTTATCCAGGATGTTGGTGGCGGGTTCCCAGGAGTTCTCTTCTGGGTCAAAACCTTCCCAAGCGAGAAGATATTCCCATCTCCGACCTCATTTTCTCAAGTTTCTACACGAACTTGGTAGGTTGTGTCGTCATCCGAGGCTACCGGTTGTGGTTCAGGTGGCTTCTTCATGGGCCAGGAGAGAACCAAAGGTTTTAAGAGTGAGACATGAAAGGAATTATGAATCCTTAATGATGGGGGAAGGCAGAGCTGGTAGGTGACAGGTCCCAAGTGTCAGAGGATCAGGAATGACCCAATATATTGAGGAGCTAGGCGCATGGATGGACGTGTAAGATGTATATATTGGGTGCTGAGCCAGACCCTTTTGCCAGGCTTGACCTGGGGGGCTGGTCTTCAATGAGCATCCGTGGTCCTCTTGGCTCTATGACTGGCCTCTTGGAGGAGTCGTGTGTGTTTCCAGAGGAGGTATAGCTCTTGGGCCTTCAGCTGGGCTGCAGGAGACGGTACTGTCAGCGGTACCGGTAGTGGAGGAAGAGGTTGCCTGCCATATACGAGGTGGAAAGGTGAAGATTGGGTGGCTGAGGAAGCATGAGAATTTAGCGTGAATTCTGTCCAGGGCAGGAGGGATGCCCAGTCATTCTGTCGGGCGTTCACATAACTGTGAAGGAACTGTTTTAGGGCTCGATGGGTCCTCTCCACTTGCCCGTTTGCCTGCAGATGGTATGCCGTGGTGAAGTCCAATGTAATGTTGAACTTATTACAGAGGGCCCCCCAGAACGTGGCCGTCAATTGAGTACCACAATCTGATACCACATGCTGAGGGAGGCCATGGAGACGGAAAATATGTTGGACGATTAACTGTGCTAACTGCAGGCAGAGTGATAAAGTATGCCATCTTGGAGAACTGGTCCACCACTGTCCAGATGACTGTCTTGTCTTCAGAGGGTTACTACCCTGGTCCATGATAAAATCCGTGGCGATGTGTGACCACGGCTCCATGGGCGCTGGTAGGGGTTGTAATAAGCCCCAGGGTCGGCCTGCATGAGGTTTCTGCTGGGTGCAGACCTGACAGGAATCCACATGTTACAGACATCACTTCTCATCATGGGCCACCAGTAGAAGTGCTGTATTGAGGCCAGGGTGCGGGCTCTCCCAGGATGGCCCACGGTGCGGAATTCATGGGCCCATTGCAGAACAGTGTTCCGGAGCTGGCGAGGAACGACCGTTTTCCCCAGAGGAACGGTGGAAGTCGCGGAGAGGATGACCTGGGCTGGGTCAATATGTTGAGGAGGCTCGTCCACGTCTTCCAAGATAAATGACCAGGAGAGGGTGTCCACTTTGAGATTTTTGGCTGCTGGGCGGTAGCATAGGAAAAAATTGAAGCGGGCGAAGAAGAGGGCCCAATGGGCCTGATGGGGATTCAATCGCTGGGCTTGGTGAAGGTACTCTAAGTTTTTATGATCTGTGTAAACAGTAATGGGGTGTTGTGCCCCCTCGAGCCAGGGCCGCCATTCCTCAAAGCCAAGTTTTACCAATAGGAGCTCCTTATCGCCAATCCCGTAGTTGCGTTCGGCGGGAGAAAATTATTTGGAGTAGAAGGAGCACGGGTGAAGGGTGCCCACAATGGAATGCTGGCTCAATACTGCCCCTACGCCCACAGAGGAGGCATCCACCTTGATCACAAAAGGTCACAATGGTTTGGGATGCTGGAGACAAGGTTCCTGTAGGAAGGTGGTCTTTAGACGCTGGAAGGCTGATACGGCTGCGGCGGGCCACAGTTTAGAGTTTGCGGCTTTGCGAATCAGGACAGTAAGTGGGGCCACCAATTTAGCATAATTATGAATAAAGGTCTGGTAATAATTGGCAAAGCCTAAGAAACGTTGCAGGGCCCGCAGGCCTATGGGTTGTGGCTAATTTTGGATGCTTTTGAGCTTCTTTGGGTCCATCCGGAAACCATGTTGAGAGACGATGTTGCCGAGAAACGGCAAACTTTCCTTCTCAAAGGAACACTTCTCGAGCTTGGCAAAGAAGTGGTTGTCTCGGAGACATTGTAGTACCCGGGTGACATCTTGGCAATGGGTTTGTAAATCCCTAGAAAAAACTAGGATGTCATCCAAATAGATAACCACGCACTTGTATAAGAGATCACGAAAGATTTCATTCATCATGTTTTGGAAGACGGCGGGGGCATTGCACAAGCTAAACGGCATCACAAGATACTCATAATGCCCATCCCAAGTGTTGAACGCCGCCTTCCACTCATCGCCCTCCTGGATATGAATCAGGTTGTAAGCCCCACAGAGGTCAAGTTTAGAGAAAATTTGGGCTCCTTGCAGACGATCAAACAATTCTGAAATAAGCGACAGAGGATAGTGATCCTTTAATGTAATGGCATTCAGGCCCCTGTAATCAATACAGGGTTGAAGGGACCCATCCTTTTTAGCCACAAAAAAGAAGCCCGCCCCAGCGGGCACAGCCATACAGATGGTGGGGCGGTCTGATATCTGCCCCTTGCCTAGAAAAAACATCAGCATAGGAGGCATAATGGGCTAGCAATCCGGCAGGAGCCAGGATGGTGAAGTGGCAGCGTTGAGTGGTCGACGTCTTTAAGCAAGAATTGTGGCAGGAGAGTCCCCATTGGAACAGTGCATGGAGGTCCACTCGAATTGAGGGCATGTTTCCGGAGCCAAGGGAAGCCGAGGACAATGGGATGAATGGCTCGGTAAAGGATGTGAAAGGTTATGGTTTCCTCATGAGGAGTGCCAGTGCGCAAGGTGACGGGAACAGTAGTATGGGTGATTTTCCCCGGCAGGGGCTTGCCAGAGATGGAGGAGAGTATTAAGCGGTACTGGGGCGAGACAAGTAGGAATCCATAGATGGTGGACCAGTTGTTTGAGCCGGAGTCCACTAGAGCCAGGGTGTGGAAATCCTCCTCTTCACCGACAATAGTGACTGGCAATGTGAGTGGGGGAACAGGAGAGGTTAGGCCTAGGGAAAATCCCCCGACTTGACCTAGGCCTGGGAATTTCCCGGGCGCACCAGGCAATGGGTGAGTAGATGCCCAGCTCCTCCGCAGTACAAACAGAGTCCTGCACGACGGCATCGGAGGCGTTCCTCGGAGGTCAAATGACTGCAGCCAACTGCATGGGTTCCTCAGGAGTATCCTTGGTGGCAGCAGGCAGAAGCTTGTGAGAAGGTGAATGGCAGGAAGACCGGGATGTAGGTAGAGGTTCCCTAGAGGATGATAACTCCCGGGACCTCTCCTGGAGCCGGCGATTGATACGGCCGGCCAGATCAATCAAGGCATCCAAAGAAGAAGGTAGCTCGTGGGCCGCCATCTCATCCTTTATCTGAAAGGTCAAACCATCCAGGAAGATTGAGTGCAGACAGCCCTCGCCCCAATGAAGTTTGGACGCCAAGGTACATAGTCTGTCAGAGAACGGGATCCCTGGTGCAAGTGCAGCAAGGAAATACTGGAGACTGTCTGCCATCCGGGGTCATCAAAGACTGTTCAAAACAGCATTAGGAATACTTGAAGGTCTTGCAGGACCAGATAGGCTTGCTCCCAGAGCGGGGAGGCCCAGGCCAAGGCCTTACCATCCAAAAGGGAGAGAATGTAGGTGGTCTTGGTGAGGTCTGTGGGGAAGAGAGCGGACTGAAGAAAAAAGTGCATGTGGCACTGATTGACAAAGCCGCGGCAAAGCAGGGGATCCCCAGTGAAGTGTGGAGGAGCTGGGAGCGGTAGAACAGGCTGTGTGGCAGGCATCGGAGGGAGAAATTCCCAGCGGGAGGAGCAGACGCCCCCTGTTGTATTGTGGAATCCAGGCAATGGCTGAGCTGGTCCACTGCTAAAACGAGGGACTCTAGGACTTTCTGCTGTTCTAGGATCTTCTGAGCAAGGCCTGGTATGGCCTGTTGGGTGGAGGCCTCCGCCGGTATCATGGACTTGGCAATCTGTTGCACCTGGGTGGTGGTTGTGGACCCTTGGCCTAGGTTGATGTTGATGCTACCATTGAAGATTGAGCCTCCATGGGTCACCAGCGCTAGGAAGCGAGACCTGAGGTGAGCATGGGCTAGCTGGTCTTAGGTGAGGCCCCTGCAGAGACACCGGTAGGCAGGGTGAGGTCCAAGTCAGAGGTCCTAGGCAGGTGAGTAGCAGACGAGTAGACATCCAGTCCGAAGGTCGGGGGCAGGTGGCAAGCAGGCGAAGTGATATCCAGTCCGAAAGTCGGGGAAGGCGGCGAGCAGGCAGTGATGTCCAATCTGAAGGTCAAGCCAGGGAGGTCCATCCGAAGGGAAGCAGGAGGAGAGGTCCGGAACAGGTGGAGGAAGGCAGGAACAGGTACGGAAAGGTGGAAGCGGGTATCGGAAGGCAAGAACAAGAGCAGGAACAGAAGTACTGCGAAGAACACACTAGGAATGCGAGAAGAGACTCGTTGCCAAGTCATAGGAGAGACACCTGCTGCCTGAATTTAAAGAGTAGAGCCCTGACGCCAGCAGGAAGGGGCCATGGCAATTTCCCACTGTGGGCCATTTAAATCTTTGCTGAAGGCGGACGCACATGCCTAAGCAGAGAGTCAGACAGGGTTGGGGTTGGCGCCGGCGGCGTCCTGCAAGCCGGAAGGCCTTTGCCGGCTCCAGCAGTGCGGAAGGCTCTCCGACCTCGAGGAACAGCGCTGGGAGGCCCAGTCAGTGGGACGTGGGCCTTGAGTACAACACATTGCCAGTTTCAGCTGTTTTGTTCCCAGTTCATCCAGGTGAGGGATAGGATTTCCTGACCCGTAGTTTATATGTCTTTCTTTCTCCTGTTATCCTAAACCTGTAATATCCAGTTGACTACACTAGATATTTTCTTTTATGGCTTACATGCCATCCATAGAAGTAGTGAAATTACGAGGCAGGGGACCCCGGCGCATGCCTATGCGCATAAGTATATGTGTGCATCTATTGGCCTCCCATAACATGCCTATGCCCCATCTCTTTTTCTATACTTCTTCACATGTGCACAAAGCAGGAGATATGCACATACTTAGTCTGCTTTTAAAACCCACTCGGCACATGCAGGCCAGGGATTTTCACATATCTCCCAGTTTGGACGCACGATGCACTAATGCATTGCACACTGCAATACTTTGTCTCGCGATACAAGATTTTATCGCTAGTTACAAATTTACCTACAGGATGCCATATTTAAGAAATTTGCCTAACCATGCCCCTTTTTTTATTGCAACTGCTAATGTGCCATATTTCCGCAGAATTTATAGCAATTTGATAATCTAGGCCTTGATTTGCTGCTCTTCCTAGTCACATTTTCTACTATTTTGAGCTATTGATTTTGTTGTTTTCTCCTCCCAATTCCTGTATTGCTTAGGGGTGATATGGCAATTTATTGGCCACCTCCTGCCACCCTGCCCTATATTTTAAATGCCTGATAATGTAAGCTATGAATTTCTCATTTAGCATCAACTTTCTGGCCAAGGACAAATGCAGACCATACTTACAGTATAACCTTTTACTGCTGCACACATGGTCCCAGCCTCCAATGTAACCAAAATCACTTGATTTACACCATGTTTTGAGCCAGACATAGACGTTATCTACACAGATAACTTTTCTTCCCCTTCTGAAAAGGTAGTGATCTTTGCCATTGTCTAATCTTATTCCCAGAAAGAATTTGGAAATCTTTCTGTTCTGCAAGGATGCCATGTCTAGCAAGGGCATTGGTCCCCAGATGGATGATAAATAACTTTGATATTTATTAAATATCAAATATTCAATAAATATAAAACATCCCAAAAGGAGGAGCACAAAGAAGAATATCTGGTAGAACTGAGGGAGACGAAGAAATTAATCAAGATGGCAAAAAGTCAAGCGGAAGAGAGGATTGCCAAAGAGTTAAAGAGTGGTAACAAAACATTTTTCAGATACATCAGTGAAAAGAGAAAAGTTCAAAGTGGTATAGTGAAATTGAAAGGTGGAAAGGATCAATGTGTGGAGAGAGATGAAGAAATGGCAGAAATATTAAATGAATACTTCAGTTCTGTGTTCACTAAAGAGGACCCTGGAGAAGGACCGTCACTAGTTAACAAGAAACTGGAGGGGAATGGAGTAGCTGTAACTCCATTTACAGTAGAAAATGTATGGGAAGAGCTGGTGAAACTGAAAGTGGATAAAGCCATGGGGCCTGATGAAGTTCATCCCAGAATACTGAGGGAGCTCAGAGATGTGCTGGCGGGTCCGCTGTGCGACCTGTTCAATAGATCCCTAGAAACGGGAGTGGTGCCGAATGATTGGAGGAGAGCGGTGGTGGTCCCGCTTCACAAGAGTGGGAACAGAGAAGAGGCTGGTAACTACAGACCGGTTAGCCTCACTTCGGTGGTGGGAAAAGTAATGGAGTCACTGTTGAAAGAGAGAATAGTGAACTATCTACAGTCGGGAGAATTGCTGGACCAGAGGCAGCATGGATTCACCATTGGAAGATCCTGTCAGACAAATCTGATTGACTTTTTTGACTGGGTAACCAAGGAATTGGATCAAGGAAGAGCACTCGATGTCATCTACTTGGACTTCAGCAAAGCTTTTGACACTGTCCTGCACAGGAGACTGGTGAATAAAATGAGAAGCTTAGGAGTGAGTGCCGAGGTGGTGGCCTGGATTGCAAACTGGTTGACGGACAGAAGACAATGTGTGATGGTAAATGTAACTCTCTCTGAAGAGAGAGCGGTTTTAAGCGGTGTACCGCAGGGATCGGTGTTGGGATCGGTCCTTTTCAATATCTTTGTGAGCGACATTGCAGAAGAGAGAGAAGGTAAGGTATGTCTTTTTGCGGATGACACTAAGATCTGCAACAGAGTGGACACGCCGGAAGGAGTGGAGAGAATGAGACGGGATTTAAGGAAGATGGAAGAGTGGTCGAAGATATGGCAGCTGACATTCAATGCCAAGAAGTGCAGAGTCATGCATATGGGGAGTGGAAATCCGAATGAACTGTATTCGATGGGGGGAGAAAGGCTGATGTGCACGGAGCAGGAGAGAGACCTTGGGGTGATGGTGTCTAATGATCTGAAGTTGGCGAAACAATGTGAGAAGGCGATAGCTAAAGCCAGAAGAATGCTGGGCTGCATAGAGAGAGGAATATCGAGTAAGAAAAGGGAAGTGATTATCCCCTTGTACAGGTCCTTGGTGAGACCTCACCTGGAGTATTGTGTTCAGTTCTGGAGACCGTATCTCCGAAGAGACAGAGACAAGATGGAGGCGGTCCAGAGAAGGGCGACCAAAAAGGTGGAAGGTCTTCATCAAATGACTTATGAGGAGAGATTGAAGAATCTAAATATGTACACCCTGGAGGAAAGGAGGAGCAGAGGTGATATGATACAGACTTTCAGATACTTGAAAGGTTTTAATGATCCAAAGACAACGACAAACCTTTTCCGTAGGAAAAAAAATTAGCAGAACCAGGGGTCACGATTTGAAGCTCCAGGGAGGAAGATTCAGAACCAATGTCAGGAAGTATTTCTTCACGGAGAGGGTGGTGGACGCCTGGAATGCCCTTCCGGAGGAAGTGGTGAAGACCAGAACTGTGAAGGACTTCAAAGGGGCGTGGGATAAACACTGTGGATCCATAAAATCAAGAGGCCGTCAATAAAGAGTGGGTGGCTCGCCAGAATGACGGCTACTGCCTGGAGATAATACCCTTATTCAATAAACATACACATGGTTACTGTGACTCCAACATCGCTCTAAGCTACAACAGCAAGAGGAAATGTGGAAAAAAGGATTCACACTCACAAAGCGGGGAGTAGCTGGCATGTTACGGCGGTTACTACCCCAAACCAAATAAGCCTGATACTTCACTTTCAACCCATATCCAGCATAGCTCTCTGCTTCAACGGCAGGGGAGAACAAAAACTGATACTTCACGCATATCCAGCATAGCGCTCTGCTTCAACGGCAGGGGAGAAGAAAAACTGATACTTCACGCATATCCAGCATAGCTCCCTGCTTCAACGGCAGGGGAGAAGAAAAACTGATACTTCACGCATATCCAGCATAGTTCTCTGCTTCAACGGCAGGGGAGAAGAAAAACTGATACTTCACGCATATCCAGCATAGCTCTCTGCTTCAACGGCAGGGGAGAAGAAAAACTGATACTTCACGCATATCCAGCATAGCGCTCTGCTTCAATGGCAGGGGAGAAGAAAAACTGATACTTCACGCATATCCAGCATAGCTCCCTGCTTCAACGGCAGGGGAGAAGAAAAACTGATACTTCACGCATATCCAGCATAGCTCTCTGCTTCAACGGCAGGGGAGAAGAAAAACTGATACTTCACGCATATCCAGCATAGCTCTCTGCTTCAACGGCAGGGGAGAAGAAAAACTGATACTTCACGCATATCCAGCATAGCTCCCTGCTTCAACGGCAGGGGAGAAGAAAAACTGATACTTCACGCATATCCAGCATAGCTCTCTGCTTCAACGGCAGGGGAGAAGAAAAAAGGATTCGCACTCACAAAGCGGGGAGTAGCTGGCTTGTTACGGTGGTTACTACCCCAAACCAAATAAGCCTGATACTTCACTTTCAATGCATTTCCAGCATAGCTCTCTGCTTTAATGGCAGGGGAGAAGAAAAACTGATACTTCACGCATATCCAGCATAGCTCTCTGCTTCAACGGCAGGGGAGAAGAAAAACTGATACTACACGCATATCCAGCAAAGCTCCCTGCTTCAATGGCAGGGGAGAAGAAAAACAACCAATAAGGGCTGAATAACATAGTCTGGGTAAAACAAATAAGCATGGGTGTAGCTTGCTTATTGCGGCGGTTACTTCCCCTACTACCCCTAACTAATCAAGCTTGATATTTCACTTGGATGCAGCTCCATCACTGCTCTCTACATTAATGGTGGGGGTGGAAGGGAAATAGAACCAAAGAGCTAAGAGAAACCGATAAGTATGAGAAAAAATGTGTGAAGCTTGCTGGGCAGACTGGATGGGCCGTTTGGTCTTCTTCTGCCGTCATTTCTATGTTTCTATGTTTCTATGATATCAGAGTCTCTACTTTCTTCTGTAATTGCATTGACTATCTGGTCGGTACTTCTACTGGCTGAAGATCTTGGAAGGCATTTAATTATGTCCCTATCAAAATTATTTCCAAAATTGGTTCCTCTGATGAAACAGTCTTTCTGCAGAAGCAGTTTAATTTTATGATCTTTGATAATATTTAATGGTATCTGAGTACACTGGGTAACTATATCCCTTTCATACAGCACCTCATTTTCCATTTCTGGAGCTTCTTCATTATCCAATGCAGTGACACTCTAGAAGGGTTGAGTGTTCCTGTAACATCTCCAGGGCCAGTGTTGGGAGTGTGGATACAACCAGAGCAGGTGCCTATGATCCTCACATCACAAGGGGCCCAGGAGAACCATTGCCACTAGGTTTGGGCTAATGGAAATGCAACCTGGTGGCAGTCTTCAAGTGGCAGCGGCAGCAATAAAAAAAACAATCAGTGCATAGCCTGTGAGGAGGTAAACCCTCACAGGTTTTGCAGTGGCCCCATCCTTACACAGCTTTCCTTGGTAACAAGAAGTAGAAGTCAGAGCTGTTACAGGGCCTAGGTGTGCATGCTTCATGATAGACCCAATATTGATTTTTCTTATTATTATTGCCACTGCTGCTATGTGATGTCATAACCAGCAAAATGAATTGGACCAGTCAAATGATTGTAGGAGATAGGACCTGGTTAAGAGTGATAGGAGGGAGAGGACCTGAGAAGGGAATATGAAATCTAGAAGAAAGAATAATAGATAAATTAATATGGAGGGGGAGGGTTAGGAAGGTGAAAATCCAGAAAAAGGCCAAAAGAGGAGGTATAAGGCCAGAGAAGAGACCATGGGAGCATAAAGGAGAAGAACTGGGAAAAAGCCATGGAGAGGGGAGAAGGAGAGAGAGAGAGAAGGTACAAGAAGATGGCATGGGGGAGGGGTAGTAGAGAGAAGACCCAAGGAAGGACTCTTTAGGGGTAATGAAAAGAGTAGGAGGAGGGGTAGACCCCGTAAGGGGCCATGGAGGAAGGGATAAGAGAGAGAAGACCCAAGATGGTGTGAGAAGATCCTAAGGTTGGGACAGAGAGAAGATCTGGGAGGATTGCAAGTAAAAGGGGATTTTGGAGGGATGACCTGCAAAAAGGCCATGGAAGAGGAAGGAGGACCTGGGTTGGGGTGGGTGGAGGGCAGCAGCAGAATAGGTCCCATGTTCGGGGGGATCTAGCATCAGGATCACACACTCAAATTTTTATTTATTTAATTAGATTTTATATATCCTCTTTATATATAAAAAAAAACCCCAGCACAAACATCATTAGAAAATACTTCAGCATGTCTAACACCAGTACTGTACATCTCTGTCATGAGATAGTAGAGGCTCTAGAAAATTTAATTGCCATTTTAAGAGGAATATTTTTATACCCTATTCTCTTCCTAATACTATACTAAAAGGCAAGAATACCTAATTGTTTCTATTTAAACTGCTAAAAACTGTTCTGCCCCCAGCCGGGTTTCCAGATCATAAACAATTCATCTCTTCTCTCACCACTCCTGGCTGCTTCTGTGTGATATGTATTTACCTGTCAGTTCTAGGAATCAACCTTCCACCAGTAACAAAGCTAAGCACTATCTGCTGTTTTGGAAAATAATTAACATTTCCTTTTGTTGCAAATAAGATGTAAAACTGCTATAACTGCCGAGGAAAGTGATTAAAGTAACCTCCATAGAACCCCATTACATAGCTAGATGCCTCTTGATGCATAATTTCCCTATTTTAAGAAAACATAATGCATGCATATAAAATTCAAATTTGCAAGGCACCTTGAACACAAATTAGAACTGAATTAGGCACATTCCTTATGGCTGGTTAAGATGGAAAACTCTTTAAGTGTATTTTAAGATAATCATGCAATAATTTCATATGTCACTGAAGGTAAATAGTCTGCACAGAAAGGCAGGTTCTGTCAGAGTATGCAGAACAAACTTTTCTGTTATAACCTCCCCTGTGGAAAGTAGTGAATCTGCATTTTCTTCTAGCACAATGACCACCCCCTTTTCCTCACCCAGAAATTCAAGTATGTGTTGGAACCGAGAACTCCTATTTGAGAGAAATTGCCATCATACAGACTGTATTTATTATGTACTTCTGATAGAACTGACTTTTACTACATTGAACCTGTAAGATGAATTTCACAGGTAAATTCTCAGTAAGGTGCCTAAGTGAAAATGTCTATTCTTAATTGAAAGTCTGCATGAAACAAGGTTTATGTACAATGCGTTTGAAAATTAGGTTATACAGGAAGATATATGTGCATACATTTAGGTGAAGTAAAACTGGTCTGTAAAATTTGTCATGTCAAGTTAGGCCTACTTACACAGAGGTAGATTTTAAAAGTGTTGCTAACACAAAAACAGCCACATACAAGTGAAATTTAAGAAGCCAAGAAAGGCATGCCCAAAATAAGAAGGTGGAAAAGGGGCAGGTCATGGGCATTCCTAAGAATATTACACACAACCACAAATTTTGCAAAGGCAATACATGTATATTGCCTTTGTAACTTGAGAGAGAAAGAAAGAAAGAGAGAGAGACTGTATAGGGTTAGTCTGAAACTCTCTATATAGGTACCACTCTAGAGGGGCACTTTGTCGGGGTGGGTTTTCGGGAGGTGGGATGGGGTTAGGGTGGATGTTACAGACACATTCAGAGGTATTAATAGTAACATTAGTAAAGAATTATAATCCTTATAAGTGATGAAAAGGAATAGATTTGTATACTGCAGCTAGCACTACAGTTGTACAAATTAACTTCTCTTGTTAGAATTTTCAGCACTTATAAGAACTTTAATTCTTTACTGATGTCAGTTTTACTATGTCTATCTCTGAATGTGTCTGTAACAACACCCACCCTAACCCCAACCTACCTCACAAAAACCCACCCTGATTCAAAGTGCCCCTCTAGAGTGGTACCTATATATAGGTTCTCTCTCTCTCTTCACCCCCCCCCCCCCCACGCCCCAGGTATGGGTGTAGAAGTACATGTATGCTTTATAAAATGAAGCATATTTTTTCTTATGCTGCAATACCCATGTTTATGGGCACACATATATTCCTTTTAAAATTTACCCTATCCCTTTTAAAAATGAAATATTGTATCTAATACATGCCCATAAAGCTTTTTATTTTATGTAGACAAGTTTATGCATGTTATTGTGAATAGGGTTTAAAAATAAATAAATTATCTGGGTTCTTGGGGTGAATGGTACTGGGTTTGCTGGGTGGCTGCCGGCAATGGTGAGGCCTGGAGACCTGCAGGGAGGCTGCTATGTGGTTGTGCAGTATGGCAGTGTGGTGCTGCTTATAGTGGCTGTATGCTGCAGTAGTCAAAGTGCTGTAGGAGCATGGAGTTTTTGTTTCTCATTTTACTTTTTCTCTATCTTTCACTTTCTGCCAGCCATATGGTAGGCCTTGGTCATTGTGCAGCTTAGCAGAGTCTACTTCTAATTCTTAATAAATAAATGCTTCATTTTCAGTTTAGTTTCTGTGTCCTCTCCTTGTGCTGTCTGTTTTTGGTGCCTTCATCTGGTGCTGACAGGACTGACAGAATGCAGACTGTCAGTGTTCCATGTAGGTCACTGAGCCTGGGGACCCACCTGAGTACTACCTAGGCAGGAGTTCAACATAATTTCACCAATTAATTGGGGGGGGGGGGGGGGGGGTGAGAGAGCTTAACCTCCCCATATTCTAAGGAACTAGTCTCCATGAGCAGGAGCTCTGGATGACATAGCCTCCCCTCCTGTTTGCCAGTGATGGCAGTGCAGTCTCCTTGTGAGAGAGGGTGAGCAGGATCCTGGGCAAGCAGCATTGCTGCTGCACCTTCAGTGCCATGCCCAGTATTGTTTTACAGTGGACATCTGTGACCAGTGCACTGATAATATGACAAATTGATGTCAGGACTGTGTCGGGGACCGGGACCGCCATTGGGCACCATGGTCACCCTTGACAACATGAAGGTGCTGTGGTGGCTTCAATACCATCGATCCCGTAAAGGCCATTGACTGTGGGCACCATTAAGTGTCATGCACACTGTCAATTCATGATTTCTGGCTATAGGCACTGTAGGTGCTGTGGATGCCATTATGCTTCATGAGCCCTCGATGCACCAAAGAAACAGTATCAACCTGAGCGACTTCAAACGCCATGGGCATTGATGCACTGGGATTGCGGCACTGTGTGGTATCACGGTCCATACTGCATCAAGAACCAGGCCAGCCTTTGAGCACCTGGTCACCCTTGAGGCCATCGATTGCTGGGACATGGAGATTCTGAGAACCCTCAAGCACCATGGAATCCCTTGAATAGGTGGCCATAGTGCTGTCAAGCACTAGGGTTGCCATCGAACAGAGGCATCCTGGAGCACCGAGGCATCCAGGGTGCACCATGGCACGGTGCCCTCAAGGCTACCAAGTATTGGTGGCACTGTTGATCCCCCTTGATGGTGTCTGGAAGGGCACTGGGGGGCATTGAGATGTGCCATTGATGGCATATGACTGTTGGCTGCCTGGAACTGTCATACAGTGTCAAATGCTCTGGGGTCATAAGGCATGGATGCCATCTTAGCTGGGCATGGGGTCATTGGTGCCATTGATGCAATCCATCATTAGTGAGTGCTGAAAATGCTATTGAAACTAGGAGCACTGTAGTCACTGTGGGCACTGGTGGACACAGTCATAGGCTGCAGGGCACCACTGCAGAGCACCATGAACAACTTAGATTACCATGGGCTTTCCTTCTGCCATTATCTGACAGAAAGTGAGGTGAGCCATTCACAACCACAATCCAAGGGTTGCAATTAGCCTCTTGGAGCTTTGTCAGGTACCATGGGTACTATGGGGCAATGCTGCCTACTACCAGGGACAGCCCTAGTCAGAACCCCAGTGGCACTGGGAACACCATCAATACACTATATCTGCTGACTCTATTAAGCGTTAGTGTAACAGTGGAGAGCTTCCTGCATGGTTGGGAATGGTGGGGGTTTTCCCGTATAGGAATCACCCTTTTTTCTTTTTTTACCTGTGGAGCACACTATGCGGTGTTCACAGATGGGTTCTGGTCAAGTTACATCTCAGTTGGAAGGTGTGCGTTTCAACCTCTTGCCATATCTATGGCTGTGTGAGTTGGGGGATGAGGGATGAGGGAACATGCAACAGAGGTGCTATACTTTTGTTGCAATGGCTTGCAAGCTATACTTCCCCCTTTTAGGGATAACCCTGTCTGTGGGCAGGGAAGACCTGATTTAGGTAACTGTTGTCCATATCCTGGACTGCATGATTTCTTGGGGGAAAGTATGAGTAATCCTGACCTTAGGTATTGATATTTATGCTAGGTTGTTGGTCGGTCTGTTCTGAGATCAGACCGACCCTGCCTTGGTACCCTTCGGGTTGCCAGGTCAGTAAAGGAATCCTGTTTCTACAGAAATTGCATTCATAACATCCCTACATTCTGTGCCCTGGTAGATGTCTTCCCCAGGAGGTTGGCTCTCAGTTTCAGCTGTTCCTGTCATGCTGAAAGGTCTACCCTGGGGAGAAGGGTTAAACTCCCTACTGCAATCAGCAATTATTAAATATAGCCTAGCGGCTTTTTCTTATCCCAGCAGCCCTGGAGCCTGCCTCATTATGTTTTTTGCTCCTTCTGACTTCCTGTCAGAATGTCAGGGGAGAGAGGAGAAAAGCTAGGGTGTTCATGTTATATCTTAGTGTATACTTGCAGGGATCGGTACAGCACCACCTTTTTCCTTTCTTTTTCCCAAGTTCTAGCCAGTACTGCCTTTATTTTATTTTATTTATTTAAGGTTTTTATATACCGGCATTCATGCCGGTATATAAAAACCATGTAAACCAGCCAATGTAAACCATGTAAACCATGTAAACCATGTAAACCAGCCAATGTAAACCATGTAAACCATGTAAACCAACCATGTAAACCAGCATGAAGCGATCACATCATGCTGGTTTACAAATAAACAGGGGTGCAATAAATACATCAAAACAGAAATAACGTGTCGAAGAAAGCAGTTATAATTAACAAGGACTATTGAACTGGGATCAGAGGAAATAAAGATAGTTTAGCAGAGACTAAATTATATACAAGGAGATGAGGTACAGCTGCTGTGTTGGATATGTTGATGGCGAGATGCATTAATTTAATGCATCTCGCCATTACATGCATTAATTTAATGCATTTAATGCATCTTTAGCTTTTCATACTTCACTGGGTTGACCAAAGTGCCTTCCTGCTCACCTAAATTATCCTCTGAACTGGATGGATAGGCCTACCTTTGAAAAGGAGAGTGTGGGTGAGCTTCAGTCCTAGCTTAACTCCATACACAGGAATTTTTGGGCTAGCAATCTCATTTGGGGATTACCTTGCTTCCTCTCGTGCTCTTGACATCTGTCCTGGTTGGTTAGATCTTTCTGGTATGTTGGCAAGTAAGGTCAGCTGCTGTTGCCGCTTCTTCTCCCAAGTTTTGCTGAGGTTTTTCTGTCCATTGTGCCTATTGACCAATCATTGGGCGCACTTCTGCAAAAGCATTCTGTCCTTCAGATGTTAGTGGCCCACAGTTTCTTTCTGAAGGGCTTTCTGACCCCAGTGGGATTTTTTCTGGTTTTTTGTGACACCAAAGGAAACTGTATGGTTTTCGTCCAGGAGTTCTCTTCTTGGTTGATTCTGTAGTCCTTTTCCTGTATCCAGAAGAAACTAGACTTACCTTGCAGTCAGGGTTCGCTCATCCAAATCCTGGCTGTAATAGTCCCATGAGACAAGTATGCTTCTCACTGAACTTGGCTTCATGCCCCTGCCTTAGGTGCTCCTGCTACGTATCAGGGTATTTGTGATTCAGTCTATTCTATGGTTTTCTTTTGTAGACTTCAACTCCTTTCCCACCTAGACCCGTTTTGGGGTTGGCTGCCTCCAGACAAATGGGAGAAAGGTGATGCTTTCAACACTATGTCAACACTTTGTCCTGCTCGAGGAGCCTTTAGCTGGGGATTCACACATGTGTGAAGACTACCATCCTGCTTGTTCTTGGAGAAAGCAGAGATACTTACCTGTAACAGGTATTCTTCAAGGACAGCAGGATGTTAGTCCTCATGAAACCCACCCACCTCCCCTGGGAGTTGGTTTCTCCATTTATTAGCTATATCATGGACTGAGGGACTCTGCTGAGGGGGCAGGGTGATAAATACAGTTACACATGCTCAGTAGGGCATGTTTGAAAGCTCTAGAATTCTTTGAGATCAAAGTTCCTTGCTGGGCTCCATCGATGGTATCACCCATGTGTGAGGACTAACATCCTGTTGTCCTTGGTGATCATCTGTTACAGGTAAGCAACTCTGCTTTCCTACCCCAACCAATTTCCTGATAAACTTGATTATCCAATTTCCAAACCATATGTTACAAGTGTGGATATCAGGAAAATTTTAATAACTTTTGAAATTCTCCAAAATGAATTTATCCAAAATTTACTATATTTTGAATAGTTACTGTATAACTACACCAGCCTCTTAGCATATTGTTTAGCAACTAAACATTATGTTGCTATGACACTGCTTTGGTGATGGTATTAGAATGTTATTTTTTTTTTTTTACTTGGGATGAGATACATGGACTTAAGTTTATAAGGTTTAGCCAAGGGAAACCTGAAATGTATCACTAAAATTTACTGGACTAGAGTTAAAAATTTCAGTAAACTTACAATTTAAAATTTAGAAATGTTCCCCATTTATTCCTTCAATAACATAAGACTGATCAATAGTTGTCTAATGTTACCCTGAAACTTCTTAAACACCCACAAAACCCATGCAAACCACCCAATTGTACCAATGCCCAAATTTTAACATCTATAATATTTTTGGCCAAAATCAAAATTAAATATGGGATTTTAATCCTTCCTGTGATGTTCCCTTTTACTTTTCAGAGGTATTTTATACTTTTTTAAGCTTCAAAATGTTCCATGAAAAAGGGTCAATTTTAATTATTAAAATCATTTGTGAGGCAAGGCAGAGGCTTAGTAGGAGATCCTTTACCTCTCTACATGTGCTCTCTACTCTTATTTTATTATAACTTTATGTATTTAAATCAATTTTAAATGTGGCATTATAAAAATCACTGAATTGCTTCCCAAAATCTAGAAATTCATTGAGGTTCTTTTAGTAACTCCCCAACCTGAAATCTGAGCTTGTCTTATTTTATTTTTGTGTACTTTTTTGTGTTTTTTAAACTTTTATTTTCTTTCTCAGCTGGGACTGCAATGACCTGCTGACATCATCAGTGATGTCAATGGATCATGGCCTACATCTCACAATCACACCAAGGGCTTTCCCAAAGTCTGTGATACCTGCCAAGCCCTTCCTTCCATTTCCTTTTAAGATCACTGCTACAGCTAGAACACGTCAAGATGCAGCAGCCGTGGTAGCTACTCAATGCCATGCTACCACTCTGGCTCTATTCACAGCACAGTAAAGAAAGAAAAGAAAAACAGCTACAGCTCCAGAAAAAATTACCATTAAAGTGTGAGGAGAGAGCAAAGATGAATACCGTGACTACACAGCTCCTGCAACCACATGGCTCCACAGAAAAAAAGAGACTAAGGGACTCTGCCTAGGGGGCAGGGTGATAACTACAGCTGCTCATGCTCTGTAGGGCATGTTTGAAAGCTCTAGAATTCTTTGAGATCAAAGTTCCATGCTGGGTTCTATCCGATGATGTCACCCATGTGTGAGGACTACCATCCTGCTTGTCCTCAGTGAACTCATTTTTAGCTGTGATATCAGAGGCAAGGATTATTCCTGTCAGAGAAAGGCTGTGACAATTTTGGAATACTGAAAGGAAGATTCTTCAGAGATTCACAGAGCAGAAGTTTTGTATCCAAGATTTGTTCTGAGGTCTAATAAAGTTGCAAACACACTCTTTTGTCTAGGTGCACCCCTTAGATGAAATTTTAATGCTTCTATAATTTTCTTTTTTCCTTTAGAATGGAAAAAAAAGGAGAGGACATTTTCGAGCTCTTCCAACTGAGCCTTCAGTGCCTACTTTCTCTTCCCAGCTCACTCTTGAGATGTTTAATTTTCAGCTGCAGAGTGAGTGTCCACGCCTCCCCGCTTCTGGCAATCGTGCTTACTTGCTACTGGACTACTAGCACCTCCCAGCTCCTCAAGGCTGTGCTTCTCTATCATACAGAGAATGTCTATGCTCCCCATTCTTTGGGTTCTACCCACGTCATCATCGGAGACTGGACTCAGGCTTTCCTGCTCAACAGGTTAGCCAGCATCACTACAGCTGCACTTCCCTCGCCCCGCAGCTCCACCCCTCGGGGCTGTCTCTCCACTATCCCTCCTGCATGCCAGTCTCAAGCCTCCCACTCTACGGCCTGCCTGGCACCTTCCCCTTCAGGGGTCTCAGTCAAGATATTATCGTCAGCCTGTTTGTCTACTGGGGAATTCCTCCTGACTCCTCGGGACCTCTCCACAGTCTTAACCAGTGCTCCCTGCCATACCTGACCTTGCCTCCCTACGGTTTGGGCCTGTGGGGCTCCTCCCCACAGGTGTTAACTCATAACAATGGCATACCAGAATCAAAAGCATTAGCACTCTCTCAGTGTGGAAGTGGTGTGTAATGCTGACCAGAGGATTCTCAGTGTGGTAGCAAAATTCCCTGGTAGCAGCCATGATTCCTATATCCTGGCACAATCAGCCGTTGGACAGCAATTCACTGAAGGGAAATATGGTGAAGGCTGGTTGCTGGGTAAGTTTAAAAGAAAAAAAAAAGCTTTGTGGGGTACATGTGTACAAACCTAAATTAAGAAGTAAATGTAATGTGTTGGGGGATATAGGGCATAGTAGTACATTTTTTATAAGTAATAATTTTTATAAAAATATTTTGTGGTTTGGATTAAAAGGAGGTACATAATGTTCAACCTTTTTCAGTAGCTGCATTTTGAAAAGCAGGGGATTTCTTTACAGTTCACAATTTATCTATGTGGATGGGGTTAGATGAGGGAGAATGGTTAATAGTTTTAGAATGTTTTGTTTTGCAATTGAACTTGAAGTGGTTGCACTCATTGGTACCAGCATGGTTTTGATTGTAGAAGGCAGACAGTCATGAAATCAGTCTAATATTTTATGTAATAGATTTTTTATTGTATTGTATGGACTTGAAAGGATATGGTGGTTAGCAAGTTAGAGAACAAATAATAAAGAATGAGTGAAATTCTGGTGATATATGCATCAGGCTGAGTCCTAAAGACATAACAGTATTTATTTTTCTATTGTACATAGGAGGCACATTTTAATTTAAAAAATGTTACAGATGTCAGTGTAAAGAAAACTACTTAAATTAATGCAAAACTATTATTTTTTCCACAGGTGATGCTGGTCATGCCTGCAAATCATGGCTGTTAACACCACTTACTCTTCCAAAGATTGCTGCAGAAGTGAGGTATCAAGAGACACATGTGAAGACAAGGAGTGTGATTGAAAGAACATTCAGTCTCCTAAAAAGTCGATTCCACTGCCAAGATCACTCAGGAGGAGCACTACAGTCCTCTCCTGAGAAGGTAGCAGACATTGTGGTGGCCTGCTACATGCTTCACAACCTTGCTCTGCAGCAGGGTCTTCCACAGGACATTAATCCTGACCTGGAGGTAGAACTGGATTTGATCTTGGAAGATCCCATGCAGAACACAGCCAGGGGAAATGAGATCAGGAGGCGCGTCATCCAGGATTTTTTTGGAGACCGACAATAGGGATTGTGTATTAATGTGTCTCTCTTCTACAGCTTTTTTTTTTTTTTTTTTACTTTGTACATACTTGTTAATACTGTTAATAAAAGTTTATTTCTTTAAAATACACTTGTTTTTAAATATGTTCAGGGTTCATTGCTTTACAGAACTGGGCTGGCAACACACATAGCACATCTCTACTAAGCTGAGCAACCATGTTGCACTTCATTTCCCTTCAAACTGGAGTGTTAGTCTCTGGGCTCATGCACACTAGTACTAGGGTATTGGGATCTGGAGATTTTCACACTGTTTTGGGAGGGGGAGGCATGATGGGAAAGGGAGTTGGAAATAAGAAGAGGGGATAGGAGAGGGGTTAGTGGAGGTAGTAATTAAAAGGGGGATTGCTACTGCGAGTATGGGAGAGTAGGGGGGAAGAGAGACTAAGTGGGATTGTTGGTCTTTTGAGGGGATAGGTAGGATGGGAAAGGGGTGGTGTGAGAGGGGATAGTGGAAGCAATAACTGAAAGTGGACTTAGTTGTGGAGAGGAGGATATGATGTTTGTAGAAACCCATGATTCTGGAGGGGAAGGAGTGAGAATAGTGTGGTTGATGAGTTTGGGAGAGAGGGAAGGAGGATGGGAAATTGTGGTTGGACAGATGTGGGTGGAACTAACACGTGGAAGGGGATTAGTAGTGGGGGATGGGGAGGATAAGTTGTCTGATTTTTGCTTAACTTGGCTTCTTTATGGTGGCCATACTTTTCTGAAACTTGATACTGAAGTAGGCACTCAGCTAAGTGCTCGTCAGGGCGCTCGGGCACCAAAAAATGTGCCTAGCTAAGCTGGCCACTCAGATACCAAAGTAGGTGCTCAGCTAGGTGCTCTTTAGGGTGCTTGGGTGAATTTCTGGGTGCCTGAGTGTCCTGAAAAGTGCCTAGCTGAGCGCCTATCTCGGCGTTAGAGTGGCCACTTTAACTGTGCACTTTTCTGCATGTCCAAGCACCTAAAGGCACCTAGCTGAGTACCTATATTGGTTAGGGATGTGAATCGTTTTAGGACAATTAAAATTATCTTCCGATAATTTTAATATCGTCTTAAACCGTTATGGAACACAATACAATAGAGATTCTAACGATTTATCATTATAAATCGTTAGAATCGTGAGCCGGCACACTAAAACCCGCTAAAACCCACCCCGACCCTTTAAATTAAATCCCCCACCCTCCCGAACCCCCCCCAAATAACTTAAACATTTCCTTGCCAAATCCTACCTCCTTCAATCCCCCACCCTCCCGAACCCCCCCCCCAAATGACTTAAATTACCTGGGGGTCCGGAACGGCAGCGGTCCGGAACGGGCTCCTGCTACTGAATCTTGTTGTCTTTGGCCGGCGCCATTTTCCAAAATGGCGCCGAAAAATGGCGGCGGCCATAGACCAACAGGATTCGACGGCAGGAGGTCCTTCCGGACCCCCGCTGGACTTTTGGCAAGTCTTGTGGGGGTCAGGAGGCCCCCCCCAAGCTGGCCAAAAGTTCCTGGAGGTCCAGCGGGGGTCAGGGAGCGATTTCCCGCCGCGAATCGTTTTCCGTACGGAAAATGGCGCCGGCAGGAGATCAACTGCAGGAGGTCGTTCAGCGAGGCGCCGGAACCCTCGCTGAACGACCTCCTGCAGTCGATCTCCTGCCGGCGCCATTTTCCGTACGGAAAATGATTCGCGGCGGGAAATCGCTCCCTTACCCCCGCTGGACCTCCAGGAACTTTTGGCCAGCTTCGGGGGGGGCCTCCTGACCCCCACAAGACTTGCCAAAAGTCCAGCGGGGGTCCGGAAGGACCTCCTGCCGTCGAATCCTGTTGGTCTATGGCCGCCGCCATTTTTCGGCGCCATTTTGGAAAATGGCGCCGGCCGAAGACAACAAGATTCAGTAGCAGGAGCCCGTTCCGGACCACTGCCGTTCCGGACCGCCGCTGGACCACCAGGTAATTTAAGTCATGGGGGGGGGGTTCGGGAGGGTGGGGGATTTAATTTAAAGGGTCGGGGGTGGGTTTTAGCGGGTTTTAACGATTTTAACGATATATCACGATATTTTACCCCCCCCAAACGGCAACAATACGATTCCCTCCCCCTCCCAGCCGAAATCGATCGTTAAGACGATCGAGGACACGATTCACATCTCTAATATTGGTTCCTGATCAGCCAGCTTACCTAGGTGCTTTTCTGGGTGCTCAATCACCCTGAAAAGCACCTAACTGAGCACCTATCTCTGCATCCAAGCAGCCAGCTTAGCTAGGCATCTTTCTGGCTGCTCGGATGTCAACATAGGTGCTCAGCTTTTTTTTTTATTTCTAAGTTTTGTAAATACTTAAAACAATTTTTAAAAGAACTGGTGAGTATATCCTTCATTTTCTTAGACTTTAGCTATTAGAAAGAATGTTGGGAAGGTCACTACCTTTAAATAAATTAAACAAAGCACTTTCTATTCAAATGGTTTATTTAACATAAAAATAAAATGGCAATGGTCAAGTAGCATGGGATCAAATTAATGTTTGGGTACTTGCTATGTACATATAACCTAGATTAGTCATTGCTGGACCAAGGATGCTGGGCTTGATGGAATCTTGGTCTGACATAAAACAGCAAATTCTTAGGTGGATGGCGAAGTCTCTGCGAATAAATGAGGCTTGGAATAATCAGAATAATCAGAAGCATCAGTTTCAGAACAAGTTGAAGTATCTAAAATTGCCATCTTCACATTAATCAGCAATTAGCAGTGACACTGACATCCAACTGAAAAAAAGATTAATAAATAATTGAAAACATTTAAGAATTATCCTGAGCAAGTCTTGCATAACTGAAGAGGAAGGAAAGGACTGGAAAAGGAGGGGGGAAAGGGTGGGAGAGATAAAAGAAGGGGTGTATTGGAGAGTAAACACCAATGGAAAAAGGAGAGGGGGTTTGTTACTACTAATCACTTGCAGCAGTGATTAACAAAGACAGAATAAGCACTTAAGTGTGAGAGAAGCATTCACACCTACTGGCTGTGTAGTAGCTCTGCGTCCAAAACCGTGTACAGCAGTGATGAGTGGACAGGCCAGAGAAGGGCAGATGCAAGGAGGGAGAGCTGTCAGCGAAGAGATGATTCTTGCAGCCATGAGGTCCGTGAACACCAGAAGGAAGTGCAGAAGGTGTTTGCCCCATTCCATTTACAGCATGGACGTGGATGAGGTTTATTTTAACCTGCAACAGAAAGATAGAAAAAAAAATATTAGTCAAAACCTTCTGTACACTACACTTCCAGCTAAAGGAATCCAAGAGGTGATGATACGACTGAAATTTTTATAGTGAAGATACTCACATGTTTAGAAGAGACGAGCCATGTCAGAAAGATGCCCAAGTATATGAGGATTCAGGAGGATGGATACAGATCCGTCAGCACCAGAAGGAAGTGCAGAAGCTGTTTGCTTCTCTCCGCATGATTGTGGGTGCAGCTGGGGGTGGGAATGCAGGGATAAAAAGGCAGATAGAGAAGATAGAGTACGGGATGGTGGAGGGGGATATGGGATATGGGATAGAAAGTAGTCCCCAGGGAGGTAGGAAGGACAGATAGGGCAGAAGAAGAGGGGTGTACAAGAGTCTTAGAATGTAGCTGGGTTTATGAGAAGGACCATGCAGTAGAAGTAGAAAAGTAGAGTAGAAGGTGCGGCAACGCAGTAGCAGGAACCTGTGATGTAGAAGTGCTGAGAGATGCCCTGAGGAGCGGGGACACAGAGACACAGTCCTGTAAGGTAGAAGAGCTGAGACAGGTCCCGAACTGAAGTGTAGAGACAGAATCTCATGATGTAGAAGCTCTGACCCAGGCCCCGAGGGGTGGAAGAGCAGTGACAGGGTCTTGTGATGTAGCAGCGCTGAGCCAGGTCCTGAGGAATGGTAGTGCTGAGGCAGGGTCCCTGATGTAGAAGCGCTGAGGCTGGTCCCGAGGAGCAGGAGTGCAGGGCAGGGTCCCAGATGCAGAAGCGCTGAGCCAGGCCCTGAGGAGAGGGAGCACCGAGACAGGGACCCAGATGTAGAAACACTGAGCCAGGCCCCATGGAGTGGGAGTACTGTAACAGGATTCCGATGAGAAGAGCAGAGATCCATAGAACAGGAACAACAGGTCCTGAGTACTGGAGCAAGTACCAGCTAGGAACCATGGAACTCATTGCCAAGTCCGCTAGTGGTGAAAGAAGTAGTCCTTAAATATCCCGGGCCAGTGATGTCATTCGCCGGGGACGAGCCTGAGATTCCTGCCATTGGCCCTTTAAAGGAAGGAAAGATGGTGCTCGCACGCACCTAGGAAGACCCAGGGTCGGAACGCTGGTTGGCGGTGTCCCAGCCACCACGTGGAGCACAGGAATCCAGGAGGAATGCGGCAGCTGTGACTGGCAGTGGCCGCGAGAACACCGGGAGTACAGGGCCAAGCATGACATGAGGTGAGATGAGCCGGTTGCGGCAGGTAGATGTAACAACATGGGGTCTCAAGTGACAGGGCGTAGGTCTTGGCAGGCGGTGAAAAGTTGAAGTCAGGTGCTGGCAAAGGGCTTGGCAGGTGGCATATCTCGGAAGTCGGGTACAAGCAGAGGTCTTGGCAGGCGGCGTATCTCAGAGGTCAGGTACAAGCAGAGGTCTTGGCAGGCAGCATATATTGGAGGTCAGGTACAAGCAGAGTTCTTGGCAAATGGCATATCTCGGAGGTCAGGTACAAGCAGAATTCTTGGCAGATGGCGTACCTCAGAGGTCAGGTACAAACAGAGGTCAGGCACAGACAGGTCAGAATGCAGGAACGCAGGAATGGAACTTCCAAGAACACAAGCAGGAGCCGAGTAAATAAGGCAAGGACTGAAGGATAGGCCTTGCCTTAAATAGATCCAGGTCAAGAGAGAGGAGCCCTGGCACCTCCAATAGTGGCCCTTTAAATGGTGTCAGGTGCCACGCGCACATGCGCCTAGGAAGTTTGAGGTGAGCAGGCAGGCCCAGATGGGCCCGCCTGCAAACTGGCTAAAAGACTGGCTAAAAGACAGGAAACAGAGAGTAGGATTAAATGGACAATTTTCTCAGTGGAAGGGAGTGGACAGTGGAGTGCCTCAGGGATCTGTATTGGGACCCTTACTTTTCAATATGTTTATAAATGATCTGGAAAGAAATAGGACGAATGAGATAATCTAATTTGCAGATGACACAAAATTGTTCAGAGTAGTTAAATCACAAGCAGATTGTGATAAATTGCAGGAAGACCTTGTGAGACTGGAAAATTGGGCATCCAAATGGCAGATGAAATTTAATGTGGATAAGTGCAAGGTGATGCATATAGGGAAAAATAACCCATGCTATAATTACACAATGTTGGGTTCCATATTAGGTGCTACAACCCAAGAAAGAGATCTAGGCGTCATAGTGGAAAACACATTGAAATCGTCGGTTCAGTGTGCTACGTCAGTCAAAAAAGCAAACAGAATGTTGGGAATTATTAGAAAGGGAATGGTGAATAAAACGGAAAATGTCATAATGCCTCTGTATCGCTCCATGGTGAGACCGCACCTTGAATACTGTGTACAATTCTGGTCGCCGCATCTCAAAAAAGATATAATTGCGATGGAGAAGGTACAGAGAAGGGCTACCAAAATGATAAGGGGAATGGAACAACTCCCCTATGAGGAAAGACTAAAGAGGTTAGGACTTTTCAGCTTGGAGAAGAGACGGCTGAGGGGGGATATGATAGAGATGTTTAAAATTATGAGAGGTCTAGAACGGGTAGATGTGAATCGGTTATTTACTCTTTCGGATAGTAGAAAGACTAGGGGGCACTCCATGAAGTTAGCGTGTGGCATATTTAAAACTAATCGGAGAAAGTTCTTTTTTACTCAACGCACAATTAAACTCTGGAATTTGTTGCCAGAAGATGTGGTTAGTGCAGTTAGTATAGCAGTGTTTAAAAAAGGATTGGATAAGTTCTTGGAGGAGAAGTCCATTACCTGCTATTAAGTTCACTTAGAGAATAGCCACTGCCATTAGCAATGGTAACATGGAATAGACTTAGTTTTTGGGTACTTGCCAGGTTCTTATGGCCTGGATTGGCCACTGTTGGAAACAGGATGCTGGGCTTGATGGACCCTTGGTCTGACCCAGTATGGCATTTTCTTATGTTCTTATGGGACTCAGCCACATCCCAGCCAAAAGGAGCAGCAGTGTCAGAGGCCTGGCGGGGACCCAGTGCAGGTGGAGCACGTAGCCAGGAAGGAGCGGCAGTGTCAGAGGCTGGCAGGGACCCAGTGCGGGTGGAGTGTGTCTGCCGTGGCACCCTATGGCCGTGAGACTCCCAGGGCTGATGAGCGGCAGGCGGCCGTGGTAGTAGGTGGAGGGAGCTGGTTGCGGCCTACCGTGGCCAGTTCCCGTAACAGTACTCCCTCCTCTAGGCCTCCTCCCATGGGGTCTGGGTTTCTTGGGGTGATCCTTGTGGAATTGATGGATCAAATTGGGTGGAGGGCTCCCAGGAGTTTTCCTCTGGTCTGAAACCCTCCCATGAGAGTAGATATTTCCACCTCCAGCCTCTTCTTCTGACATCAAAGACTTCCTGAACTTGGTAAATATTCTCATCTTCGGCAGAGACTTGCGAGGTTTCTGGAATCTTCCTGGATGGGCATGATAGCATCAATGACTTTAATAAGGAGGCATGGAAGACATTGTGGATCTTCAGCGAGGGTGACAAACATAAATGGTAGGTCACTGACCCTAGCTGCTGGAGTATGGAAAATGGTCCAATATAGTGGGGGGCCAACTGCATAGACAGGATCCTCAAGCGAATATAGCAGGTGCTGAGCCAGACTCTTTCTCCTGGACGGTATTGAGGCACCGGTCTCCAGTGACGATCGGCAAACTTCTTGGCCGAGCGGCCTGCTTCCTGTATCATCTGTTGTACGTGGATCCAGAGTCCATTCAGTTTCTAGGCCGTCATCTGAGCGGCGGGTGAAGGAACAGACAGGAAGAGGCAAGGGAGGAAGTGGCTGTTTCCTGTAGATGATCTGGAACAGAGAGGCTACTGTCGCTGTACAGGGGTGAGAATTGTGCGAGAACTCGGCCCAAGGGAGAAGCTCGTCCCAGTTGTCCTGGTGGGCATTGATGTATGTCCTCAGAAATTGTTTCAAGATGAGGTTGGTTCATTCCACTTGGCCATTTGCTTGAGGGTGAAAGGCCGTGGTGAAATCCAAGGTGACATGGAATTTCTTAGAGGTTTTTGCCAGTATTTGGCTGTGAACTGGAGGCCACGGTCTGAAGTGATATGCAGGGGATGTCCGTGGAGTCGAAAAATGTATTGCTCAAACAAATGTGCTAACTGGGGAGCTGATGGAAGACTAGGTAGTGCTGTGAAGTGGGCCATTTTTGAAAAATGGTCCACTACTACCCAGATGACAGTATTAGCTCAGGAGGCAGGTAGGTCCACCAGGAAATCTGTAGCTAGGTGTGTCGAGGGCTTGCTGGGGGCTGGAGGAGGTTGTAACAGGCCCCAGGGTTTGCCCGTCGCTGTTTTTTGCTGGGCACAGGTCAGACAGGATGCCACATAAGTGCAGACATCCTGCAGCATGTTGGGCCACCAATAATATTGTTGGAGGAGAACCATGGTTCTGGCCAGCCCAGGGTGTCCAGAGGTGTGGGAGTTGTGACCCCACTTAAGGACTCGGTCATGGAGTCTCCGTGGTACCACGGTCATGCCCGGCGGGACCGTCTGGGTTGCTGAGATGATAATACGTGCGGGGTCAATGATGTGTTGAGCCGGCTCCACATGGTCCTCCGCTGAGAAGGAGCGAGAGAGGGCATCTGCACGTTGGTTCTTGGAAACCGAGCAGTAGCGCAGGTTGAAGTTGAAGCGCATGAAAAATAAAGCCCAGCAGGCTTGGCGAGGATTGAAGATGAATGTTTCATCTATAATAGTAATTTTGGTAAACTACACTATCATGTTGAAACAGAACACGTCATGCATATCTACAGCAGTTATCTATTTGATTCAATTTCTCTGCAATAAGGTGTATATAGGGAAAACATTGCGCATGATTAAAACTCGGATGATTGAACATCGAGCCTTGCTCATAATTGCCTTAAAGCACTTCTAGTAGCCCACTGTGATGAGATGCATCATCGTTTCGATGATTTACAATTCTGTGTTATCGAACAATTGTTTTCTCATTGGCGTGGGGACAATCTCAACCGCAGTCTTTTGCAGTTAGATAAAAAATGGATCTACAGATTACAGTCAGTTGCTCCAAGTGGACTAAATGCTGAATTAGACTTGAGTGTTTTTCTTGGGTAAATTGTGTATATATATGCGTATGCTGACATCAGATCTTTTTTATCACTTGTGTTCAGGGCCGGTACAAGGGTATTAGGCACCCTAGGCAAACCTTACAGTCTGACGCCTCCTCCCCATACACAATTTTAAATTATGCATTTATAGCATATTTTACATGAAAAATGACATTCTGAGGTAAAATTAATATACATGTTATTGTGATAATTTTGTGCACTGTTGTGATGCCAACAAGAAAACTTTACATCTTGGAATTCATATGGCATCATACCTAGTGTGATATATTTCGGCATGGTCCTCCCGTATCAACACAGTACTATTTGCCAACACTCAAAGAATAACAACCCCACCTATGAAAAAGAATACCACAAATATTACACCAGAATCTAAAATATCAATCCACCTCCTATCAGGAAAACATAACAGACCAAGCTACTACAGATCCCTACAGAGAAACCACATGCTAAAAGAATGCTTCATCTCAATCTTTGCATGCAGAACACAAACCCTCACCAAATACAGAATAAAGCCACATAAAGTATAAATAGAAATGTGCAGACAAAAGCTGAACTGTAAAACGCATCACGCCAGACTCTAAACAGTGTAACAATGGAAAAACAAAAATGTCACCATTCCTCGTGAAACAAATCAATAAAATCAAGATATATAAATCATTAATCATAATTATAAAATCATACAAATAAAATAAATTCAAAACAGCTGATGAATAGAATATCCAATAATTAAAGACTCATGCAAATTTTGAAAGCTTTACCAAACACCAATAAAATATTTCAAACAGCAGACACATCACATACTACCCAATAATTAAAATGGTAGTCAATCAAGAAAAATGAACTTAGAAAGCCACCTTTACTTACCCTCTTCAGCATTCTCCTACTCCTTTCCCTTGCAGGCCATACCAGAAGCAGCAGTAGCTGCTGAAGCTGTCCTCACAGTCCTCTTCCTTAGGGACCACAGCCAGTCTCTTCTCTCTTACACGCACACACACCAGTCACACCCTCAGGACCAGTTTCTGTCTCTCACACACCAATCATTTCCCCAACCAGTCTCTCTCTCTCACACACACACACACACACACACAAGCACACACATACCAGTCATCTCCCTGATCAGTCTTTCTCACACATACACATGTCACCTCTCTGGTCAGTCTCTCTCAATCACACAATGCTCTCGCTCTCTCTTACTTACACACAGGCTTTCAATCATACACATGCTCTCTCTATTTCACTTACACACAAGCTCTCAATCACACACATGTTCTATCTCACTTACAAACAGGTTCAATCACACACATGCCCTCTCTCACAGCCACAAGCCAGCCAAAAACATGCTCCATCTCTCTCGCACACACAAGCACCCTCCCTGACTCACATATACACCACACACATACAGAAGCACCCTCCCTGTCTTACATATACAACACACACATACAGAAGCACCATCCTTGTCTCACATACATGAAGCACCCTCCCTGTCTCACAAACACATTACATTCTCACAGAAGCACCTTGCTTTCAGACTTGCATGATTTTTCACTTTTACTAAAAGTGAAAGTGATGCTCCCAAACCTTAACTAAGAAAACCACATTCCTATTAGAAAGCAAAATGACATCCTTCCTTCAGGTTCTGTCATCCCAAGGGACAGCCACCCACCGTACAGCTTCTCTTCTTTTATGCTTTCAGGCAGTAAAGCAAGTGTCTTTCTTCAAACTATCAGTCGTATGATTATTCATGTGAAACAGAAAGACATCCTTAGTCAGCTTCCCTTTTAAATGGGAAGATTCTAGTCTTAGTCATTTAAAAATATACATTTTCTAAAGACTTAAAAAAAAAAGCCCAAACCCCACCTGGCATCAGTATCTTAAATTTGTTATTTTGCTGAGATGAACATTTTTAAATACTTTAATTTTTTTTGCTTTAGCATTTGTCTCTACCCACTTTAAGTTAAATTTTATTTTCTAGAAGAGGGATGCTTAAAATTCAGTAATTTCATCTTTCATCCAACTTTTCAAAAGTTGTGCTACCAGCACAAAAGTTGAGGTATATGTGTTATCACATTTCATTTTTTTAAACTGGGAGATTCCTTTCTCACATACATACTACATACACCCACACAGAAGCACCATTCCTTTTTCACGTACACACACACACAGAAGCTCCATTCCTTTCTCACATACACACCACATACACACACACACAGAAGCTCTATTCCTTTCTCACATCACATACACACACATACACCCACACAGAAACACACACACACACACACACACACACACACACAGAAAGAAGATTGGCACAGCCGGAGACTTCGGCCACGTGATCAGGGGCTACTGGTGCCATTGGTTGGCCCCTGTCACATGGTAGGGGCTAAAGTTCACCGGTGCCATTTTGGATAGTGGCAGTCAAAGGCCCCGGGAGCGGCAGATCGCTCCTGGGCCCTCCACTGGACCACCAGGGGGGCATCGGGAGGGTGGCACTGTAGGGGAGGCACGGTGAGTTGGGAGCTGGCAGAATTTTGAAAGGGCACTTTTTGCCCTTTCAAAATTCTGCCGCCTGCCGTGGCGTGCCCTAAGTCTCGGCACCCTAGGCACAGGCCTAGCTCACCTAGTAGTTCCTCCGTCCCTGCTTGTGTTTAATGATTTGAGGTGGATCCTTTGCTTGACGTCATTACTGACTTTTGAAAACACTTGCTTTTCTTTCGGTGAACCATTTTGAAATAATTCTTGGAGACTTCAAGTCTTGCTTCCTAATGTGCAGATAAGTACTATTTAAACCTTGATTTTGTTTAAAAATATTCTTTGATTTTTTTCTTGTAAATTACAATCATTTTGGTGGATTATAAATATTATTTACCTCTAAAGAAGTTGTTTTCAGCGAAACATTGGCCATGTTGGGCTTATTGTATACCATTGATTTAGACTGTTATGACTTTTCATTTTATGTGCTTTCAGAAAAAGACTAAAAAATTAGGCTGTGGGTGGATGATTGAGCTGTCTGGACAGTCCAAGCCTACTACAGCAGGACACACCGTCTGGCTTACTGACACCTACTTTTAAATGATTTTTAGTTTAAGATAGCTCTGCTGATCATAGTTTCTTTTTGCTTAATGCTCTGGTTTCCCTCTATTTTTTCCATTTCATATTGTTTGTGATCCCCTTAGACTCTGTTTTTTGATTCACTTAAAGAAGTAACCTACACAAGCATTTTGTTCTGGGGATGGTAGCTGTATTAGCAAGGGCATCCTTTTTTATAGTCAGAGGAAAGTGGTTGAAAAGGAGAGGAGTGTGCCCCAAGTTGATCTCATACCCTCAGTCTCTTCCAGGAGTCAAGCAGCAGGCCAGCAGCCCCCTTCTATGCATCAGAAGCAACAGCCTACAATGGAGGAAATGGGGTGGTGTCAGTAGCACTGTCAGGTGATAGGAGGCAGGCAGCATCAAAATTTGTATCTAGGAACATCAGAGAAATGATGGCATTTGATGACTAACCACTGCAGGTAGTGGAAAATGTGGGCTTTAAGCATCTCCTGCAGATGGTATCGCCAAATTAAAAGTCCCCTCCAGAACCACCTTTAGTATGAAAGTCATATCCAGCCTATACAACCAGTTCAATAGTCACATCCGGGTGCTGCTGGCAAAGGCAAAGGAGGAGTAGTGAGCATTTCACCAGTGACATGTGTACATCCACAAATGCTACACATTCTTATCTCTCCCTGATGGTATACTGGTGGAGCTTGGCAGTGGCAGGGGGCAGAGCAGGTAGCAGCTCAAGCAGAGGCAGAGCTTCAGAGTGCAAGAGGGCTTTGCTGCACACCCAGCTGAAGAATGAGTGCCATATTGAGACCAATCTTCTATCATCCATTAGAGATTTTGGAGCAATGGCAGCTAGACAGGAGATCATGTAGCTTAAATGCAGACTTTACACTTTGCAGTTCTTTTTGCCACTCTGTCTTGCTGCTAATACCCCAGATCTTATACCTTGAGGTGTTTGTGCTATTTTGGAAGTGGTCCTACTCTGCACCTTAGCTGCGCTTCCGCCTGGCGGGCCATCACCTAAGACGCACCAAAAGGCCTACCCCTTGGTGAGCCCCCTTGTGAGTTCTTGTGGACCTGGATTTGATTTTATTAATCTCTTCTTTTGGTATTTAGAGCTTAGATGTATGGTAATTGTTAACAAGTTATGATTTTATTATGGTTTTTATTTTGTTCTTTATTTTGTGGGCTGGGATTTTGATGGGGGAAATGGCAGAGCAAATTTCTGCTTTTACACATAGAGGATGATATGGAGGGTTAAGTAGATGGAGGGGTTGCTTGGATGGATATGGGCCAGGAAATAGAGTGGAAATAGAGTGGTGATTCCAGTAGATAGAAAACAACAGAAGAGTAATAGTCCATGTAAGGGGACTGTGGACTGGTTGAATTTTGGATATGTAAATGTACAGTCATTCTGTAATAAGGATCAATATTTTTAGGATATAATATAGCATTACAATTTGGATTTGAGTTTTGTTACTGAGACGTGGCACTATGACTCTGATTTAGTACATTTAAAGCAAATATGTCCATCTGGGTATTCTTATATTCAGCGGTCCAGATTAAATAGGAAAGGAGGGTAGTGTTAGTGGTGCATCAGGAGGGGATATTTTTAGGAGAAGTTGAGTGGGACTATTTTTCCCCAATTGAATCTATTACAGTACAGGTTTCAGATTGAGTGTTTAGCTTTATGTACTGGCCTCCAGGAATGCTAATGTTTAATATAATTCTCCTTGCAGAACAACTGATAGATTTACAAATAAAGTATGAAAAGATAGTTATTCTTGGGGACTTAAATATTCCTGTGGATGAAGCGAGGGGCCCCCGAGGAGCAGATACCCAGAGCTTCAGTAGGTAGCGAAATATCCTGGAGGGTAGTGAGGAATCCAAGTGAGCAGCTTAGAAACAGAGTAGCAAAACCAAAGTCCTTGCTAACTCATTGTATTGGAGCAGAGCAGAGGTTTAAATACCCTGAGGTACTGACATCATGCGGTGGAGCCGCCCCCAGGTTCCCGCCATGACGTGCTTAATAACGCGGGCAGCGTGCACACGCATGCCCTAGGTGGCCTCAGGAAAAAGCATTGCGGACTGGGACGCCCATGCTGGCTTGGAGACGTCGAGGGGTTCGTCAAACAGCAGCGGAGGCAGCCATCCTTCTGAAGGAGGAAGAAAAAGGTAAAAGAGAGGTGAGGCAGAGCTGTTGCAGCCATCTGTGACCAACGGATGCAACAGTACCCCCCTTCAAAGAATCCCCTCCAGAAACTCTTCCCAGTGGTCTGGGTTTTCGAGGGTGTGCAAGATGAAATTGACGTAACATGTTTTTATCCATGTTAGCTAGAGGCTCCCATGAGTTTTCTTCAGGTCCATTAGCCTCCCAGGAGATGAGGTATTCCCATGTCTTGCCTTGCTTACAGACATCCAAGATGTCATCTACAGCATACTCAATGTTGTCCTCAGTGTCCAGATTCGTGGGTTCTGGGGTCTTCTTGGAGATCTCCAAGAGCATCAAGGGTTTTAGCAGAGAGACATGGAAGGCATTGTGTATTCTCATTGATTGTTAATGGTTAGACTGCGGAGTTAGCAATCCGTTAAAGATCTGTTAACGATTTGCTAGGGAGTTAGAAATTCATTGTATATCTGCTGCTCGAGTAGCAATTTGTTATGGAGAAGATGCTTGATGGGAGGAGCAATCTGTAGAGAAAGCTCTGTGTAGCAGGCTCCTGGAGAGAGAGGAGTCAGCAATCTTGTAGTGTCTCAGATATCATCTTGTAAAGGTTTAGCAATCTGTAATGAATCTGATATAGTTGTAGGTGGATCCCTGGGCTGATGGCAGATGACCACGCTCTCGGGAGGATACCCCAAGAGGGACCACCGGCTAGACTGGAGTATGGAGACAGACACACATTAGTTCTTTTATTAAACAGGTTATTAGAAACCACCAGAGGTGGCAGTAGTGAGCTGATATGCCCGGAAGGGCTGTAGTCCCTCAGGTACTGGAACAATGATCCCAGGATGGCTGAGCTGTTGAGAAACTGTAGAATGTGAGTAGGCAGTTAGGCAGAGTTCATGAATAGAACTAGATGACAAAACTCATGTAAGGTCTCAAGTAAGCTCAGGAGCTGGAAAGGATTAGGCCCTCAAGGAGCGAGTACCTGGTTCCAGGGAAAGCTCTGAGAGAGCGATGGTAACTCACATTTGTTTGTAGCAGAGATAGCTTCCAGGCAGTAGAGAATCTTCAGAGTTTTAAGGAACATGGGCCCTCGAGGAGCGAGTACCGGTTCCTATCTGTAATCTGAAAATAAAGAAAAGAGCGAGGCCCCTGAGGAGCGGGTAACTCTGGTAAGTCCGAGGAGGCAGAGTAGCTTGGAACAAATCCCTTTGCGTTTCCTTGTCTGTATCCTTGCTAACTCTATTTGTTAGCGTTTTCAAAGACCTTTAAATATTGGAAGCAGATGACGTCATCTCAGGGGGACACCCCTGATGCTCGCGCCCTTGCTTGTACAAGAGTCGTGGCACGCGCGCGCCCTAGGCATCAGGACAAGATGGCGGAGATGCAGCGTTGAGCTGGTCCGGGTACGCCGGAGGGAGACGGCATGGAGACGCCGTGGTAGCCAGCTGTCCATCAGACCCGAAGGGAGTCACCACAGAGGTAAAGAGAGCGGAATGAGGGCGTCGAACAGCGATGGATGCAACAGTACCCCCCTTCAAAGGGTGATCTCTTCGGGTACCAGGCTTAGGTTTGAAAGGATGTGTAAGGTGGAAGTGAAGAAGCATCTCTTTGTCCAAAACATTGGTCTGAGGCTCCCAAGTGATTAAATCGGGGCCGAAGCCTTCCCAAATCAGAAGGTATTCAAAAGTCTTGCCTCTGTTACGAATATCCAGAATCTCTTTGATCTTGATTTCTAATTTGTCTTCTGAAACGATGACAGATGGATCTTGAAATATGGAAGAATCTTGCAGAGTGTTATAGATGATATCAGCAGCCATGGATGGGGCTGCTGTGGACATCACTGAAGGTTTCAGTGGAAGTGGTAATGGTGATGGTAGAGTAGGGATGTGAATCGTTTTTGAATGATTAAAATTATCGTCAGATAATTTTAAAATCGTCCAAAATCATTAGAGTGCATGATACAATACAAATGCCCACGATTTATCGTCAGGGGCATATGTATTGTATTGTTAAATAGGGCGCACCAAAAAAGCCCCTAAACCCACCCTGACCCTTTAAATCGACCCGACCCATCGCTATTTTTTTTTTACGGAGGCCCGCGCCGCAAAAAAAAAACAAAAAACATCTGACCCTTTAAATCGACCCCCCCCCTCCCGACCCGACCCATCGCTAATTATTTTTTTACGGAGGCCCGCACCGCAAAAAAAACAAAAAAACCCATCTGACCCCTTAAATCGACCACCCCTCTCCCGACCCGACCCGACCCGACCCATCGCTATTTTTTTTTTACGGAGGCCCGCGCCGCAAGAAAAAAAAAACCCATCCGACCCTTTAAATCGACCCCCCCAAAACCTTTTAAAGTTACCTGGTGGTCCAGGGGGGCCTCGGGGGGCCTCGGGGAGAGAACCAGGGGGGCCTCGGGGAGAGGAGAGATCCAGGGGGGCCTCGGGGAAAGATTTCCCAGGTATCAGCTGTTCTAAAAAAAAAAAAAATGGCGCCGATGCCCCTTTGCCCTTACCATTTGACAGGGTATCCGTGCCATTGGCCGGCCCCTGTCACATGGTAGGAGCACTGGATGTCCGGCGCCATCTTTACTCATCAGTCCATATTATACTATGGGCTGATGATCGGCGCCATGTTTAAAGATGGCGCCGGCCATCTTTACTCATCAGCCCATATTATACTATGGGCTGATGAGTAAAGATGGCCGGCGCCATCTTTAAAGATGGTGCCGGCCATCCAGTGCTCCTACCATGTGACGGGGCCGGCCAATGGCATGGATACCCTGTCACATGGTAAGGGCAAAGGGGCATCGGTGCCATTTTTTTTTTTTAGAACAGGTGATGCCTGGGAAAATCTTTCCCCGAGGCCCCCCTGGATCTCTCCTCTCCCCGAGGCCCCCCTGGATCTCTCCCTGAGGTCTCCCGAGGCCCCCCTGGACCACCAGGTAACTTTAAAAGCTTTTGTGGGGGTCGGGAGGGGGGGGTTGATTTAAATGGTTTTTTTTGCGGCGCGGGCCTCCGTAAAAAAATAATTAGCGATGGGTCGGGTCAGGTGGGGGGGGGGGTCGATGTAAGGGGTCGGATGGTTTTTTTTGTTTTTTTGCGGCGCGGGCCTCCGTAAAAAAATAATTAGCAATGGGTCGGGTCGGGAGGTCGATTTAAAGGGTCGGATGTGTTTTTTTTTTTTGCGGTGCGGGCCTCCTAAAAAAATGTGAATTGGAATCGGAAACGATTCCAATTCACATATCTTAACGATCAGATTCGAGCCCCCCCGCAGCCGAATCTGATCGTTAAGAAGATCTGGCACACGATTCACATCTCTATGATAGAGTACATCCAAAATCCACTTCTATAGATAACTCTCCAGTAGAATTTGATGGATGAGAGATGGTGGCATCACCAGCGGAAACAGACTGGCTAGTTGGTAGAGATATCCTCTTTGGATCTATTATGTGCTGAGGTTCATCAGGCACATCGTCTGAGTGAAACGAGCGAGACAGCACATCTGCTCTGGTGTTTTGATCTCCAGATCGATACTTAAGCAGAAAATCAAAACGGTTGAAGAATAAAGACCACCTGACCTGTCTGTAATTCAAATGTTGTGCGTGGCAGAGATACTCAAGGTTCTTGTGATCCGTGAAGATGGTTATTTGATGTTGAGCACCTTCGAGCCAAGGCCGCCATTCCTCAAATGCAAGCTTTATTGCCAGGAGCTCCTTGTCGCTGATCCCGTAGTTCTTCTTGGCTGGAGAGAATCTTTGTGAGAAGAATGAACAGGGACATAAGGCTTTCGAGTCTCCAGTTTGGCTTAACACAAACCCTACCCCCACATCCGAAGCGTCGACTTCTACTATGAAGGGCTTATTGGGGTCTGGATGCCGTAAGCATGGTTCTGTGGAGAAAGCAGTCTTCAATTTCTCGAACGTGGAAATGGCCTCTGCTGACCATTTAGAAGCGTTGGCACCCTTGCGAATCATAGCAGTCAGGGGTATAGTTATCGAAGAGTGGTTCTTTATGAAGCTTTGATAATAATTGGTAAACCCCAGGAATCTCCTTAAGGCCTTCAGGCTGGTAGGTTGAGACCAATTCTTGATACTTTCAAGTTTGTGAGGGTCCATTTGAAAACCTTCTTTCGATACTATTGTTAGAAATCTGCTAAGGAGTTAGCAATCTGTTAGCAATCTGCTAGGGAGTTAGCAATCTGTTACCAATCTACTAGGGAGTAGCAATCTGTTACCAGCTCTCCTCGAGATGGGAGGAGTTAGTAATCTATTATGGAAACTGTAAAGGGGTTAGCAAACTGTTATTGATCTCCTCGCCTGAAGGTCGGAGCTAGCAATCTGATGTCACTCACCCCGTCAGGAGGGAGGAGTTAGTGAGCTGTTATGGATCTACTCCCCAAAGGGGAGGAGTTAACAATCTTGTATCGATCTGTCTGCTGAATACTTTTGTAGAGAGAAGAGCTATCATCTGTTATAGATAACCCTGCCAGGAGGAATAGTAATCTATTGTAAATCACTCCTTGAAAATAGAAGGATAATAATCTGTTAGTGATGTGACTGCCAGGGAGGCAGAGTTAGTCTTCTGTAGAATGATGTTTCCCCAAGGAGAGGAGCTAGCAATATGTAATACTCCGTAGGTGTAGTTAGTGATCTGATGTGGAGTTGGCTCCCACAGAGTGACAGTTAGTACGATACTTGCTCTAGTAGGGTAAGAATAAACACTTAGTAGAAATGGTGAATCACTGGGCTGATGGTAGATGACAGCGACCCCAGGAGGAGATCCTGAGAGGAACCACCAGCTAGGCTGGAGTATAAGACAAACACAGTTCTTTATTAGACTGGAAGTTGAACCACCAGAGGTGGCAGTAGTGAGTTGATGTGCCCGGCAGGGCTGAAGTCCCTCAGATACTGGAATTATGATCTCTGGATTTCTGAGCTGTAGAGAGACTATAGGTAGTGAGTAGACAGGGTATGCTGGGTACATAATCAGTAGAAGATGGTTCACTCACAATTGTAGATATCTTTAATGGCCTCCTATGCAACAGAGAGTCTTCAGTACATTCAGGAACAGGAGCCATAGATGAGCACTGGTTCCTATAGGCAGTCTGTAATAAGAACTCACAATAACTGTGTATGGTATGGCTTCTGGAATAGAAGAGTCTGTAAAGGGTTTTAGGAACATGCGCCCTCGTGGAGCAAGTACCGGTTCCTACTTGCAATCTGCAACAATAACTCACAATCTCCGTACCTGCGATAACGTCTTAGACAGAAGACAGTCTTCAGAGATTAGGAACATAGGCCCTTGTGGACCGAGTACCGATTCCTATCTGCAATAGAACTCAGTGTTCATGTCTGTGATCGCTTCCAAGCAATGAGGAGTCTTCTCAGTATTCAGGGACATAGGCCCTCAAGGAGTGAGTACCAGATCCCGTCTTAGCAATCTGAAATCAAGAAGAGAGAGAGCGGGGCCCCCAAGGAGCGGTTACCCCTAGGTAAGTTTGTAGAGGCCGAGCAGTGGAGAAAGGGTTCTCCTTGCTCACTCGGATCGTAGTTGCAAGTAGCGTGGACCGCCGAAGCAAGTGCCATTGGAGTTCCTTGCTAACTCCATTTGTAGTTGCAAAACATAGACCTTTTAAATTGGAAACAGATGACGTCACTACGGGGGGACGCTCCCGAGGTTCGCGCCCTTTCTGATACAAAGACTGGAGTGCGCGCCCTTACATCATCAGGAACATGGCAGATCCGTAGCGTCAAGCCAGCCCGGGGATTCCGGGGCGAAGAGGCAGGGAGAAGCCGCAGCAGCATCTGTCCGTCAGAGCCGAAGGGAGTCGCCACAAAGGTAGAGAGGGTGGAACGAGGGCGAGAATAGGCATGAACGCAACAACTATGTAGCCTAGAAAAGGCACAGAGTCTTTGTGGAATTCGCATTTGGAGAGTTTGGTGTACAGCCGGTGTTCACGGAGACAGTGGAGTACTTGCTTGACATCTGCAATGTGAGTGTCCAAATCCTGGGAGAAGACTAATATGTCATCCAGGTAGACCATAACATTTTTGTACAGCAGGTCCCGCAAGATGTCATTCATCATATTTTGGAATATGGCGGGCGCGTTGCACAACCCAAACGGCATTACAAGATACTCGAAGTGGCCGTCTCGCGTACTGAAGGTCGTTTTCCACTCATCGCCACTCCGTATGTGAATAAGGTTGTAGGCCCCCTTCAGATCAAGTTTTGAAAATATATTGGCCCCTTGCAGCCGGTCAGATAGATCCGAGATTAATGGCAAGGGTTAACGGTCTTTGATCATTATTTCATTTAGACCTCGGTAATCGATACATGGACGTAGGATACCATCCTTCTTCTCCACGAAGAAAAAGCCTGCGCCAGCTGGCGACTTTGATGGTTGGATAAAGCCCTTCTGAAGATTTTCTTCAATGTATTCCGACATTGCCTTATTCTCAAGAGATGAGAGAGGGTACACCCTACCCTTCAGTGGCTCAGAGTTGGGCTTCAGTCTTATGGCACAGTCATAGGGCCTATGTGGAGGAAGAATATCAGCCACTTCTTTGGAGAATACATCCCCAAAGGATGCGTATTGGGGCGGCAGTCCTGGCATCGCTGGAGTCGTAGGCATGCATATGATAGGCAAAATCTCCTTAAGGCACCTCCCATAACATTCTGGGCCCCATTGTGAGAGATCCAGAGATGCCCAGTCAAATTGGGGTTGGTGTATTTGAAGCCAGGGTAACTCCAGGACGATAGGGTGCATAGCCTTTTCCAGTAAAAAGAAAGAGATTGTCTCCATATGAAGTGCTCCGGTGCGAAGCGTGACTGGTACGGTTTCACAAACAACGTTGCCCGATAAGGGCTCCCCATGAATGGAGGATAATAGTAATGGATCTTTTAATTTGATGAGAGGGATCCTCAAGTATTCCACTAAACTTCTGAGAATGAAGTTACCTCCTGCCCGAGTCCACCAGGGCAGGATTCTGAACTGTGATTGGTCCGTAGGTCAAAGAGACTGGGAGAGAGAGCAGAGGAGAGGACACGGTAAGGCCCAAGTTCAGTCCTCCAGCAGGACTTAAGTCCGTCCGTTTCCCAGACAAAATGGGGCATGTAGAGACATCATGGCCGGGCTGACCACAATACATGCACAGGCCGCGTCAAGTGTCAAGGTCAAGTGTCCATGACCAAGTTGCATTGGTTCATCTTTATCAGCAGCAGCAGTTATTGGAACCATCTGAGGTGCAGTACTAGCCTGTTTCAACCAAGATAGGGTCCTTGCGTTCCCACAAGGTAGATGCCCACGACAGGGCTCTTCCATCCAAATATGACAGGATGTAGGTGGTCTTCGAAAAAGTCGTCGGAAATAAAGTTGGCTGTAAGGTGAAGTGCATGCAGCACTGGTGCAGAAAGCCCGGGGTCTTCTTGATTTCTCCGGAAAAGCGGATAGGAGCCGCCAGTGGTACAGCAGTCTTTAAAGTTATCTCCTGTAACTGACCTTCTTGAATAGAAGCTGTGCTTCGTATCTTCTGTGTGTGTAGCTGATGAAATGCTGCAGTAAGTTTCTCCAAAGTTTCTTGCTGCTCTGAGATGCGTTGGGCCAGTCCCGGTATAACCTGCAGAGCAGAGAGATGTGCTGGATCCATGAAGTTAACAACATCCCAAAGTTGAAGCTGAATCCACTGGAGTTAACAGCATTCCATCTATAAGCCGGATCCACTGGAGTTAGCAGCATTCCATCTATAAGCCAGATCCACTGGAGTTAGCAATCTGTTATAGACCTGAGTTGGCAGTCTGTTAGTGATCTGTTAACGATTTTCTAGGGAGTTAGCAATTCGTTGTATATCTGCGGCTCAAGTAGCAATCTGTTATGGAGAAGATGTTTGATGGGAGGAGCAATCAGATAGGAGGAACAATCTGTAGAGAAAGCTCTGAGTAGCGGGCTCCTGGAGAGGGAGGAGTCAGCAATCTTGTAGTGTTTCAGATATCGTCTTGCTAAGGTGTAGCAATCTGTAATGAATCTGATATAGTTGTAGGTGGATCCCTGGGCTGATGGCAGATGACCACGCTCTCGGGAGGATACCCCGAGAGGGACCACCGGCTAGGCTGGAGTATGGAGACAGATATACATTAGTTCTTTTATTAAACAGGTTATTAGAAACCACCAGAGGTGGCAATAGTGAGCTGATATGCCCGGCAGGGCTGTAGTCCCTCAGGTACTGGAACAATGATCTCAGGATGGCTGAGCTGTTGAGAAACTGTAGAAAATGAGTAGGCAGAGTAGGCAGAGTTCATGAATAGAACTAGATGACAAAACTCACGTAAGGTCTCAAGTAAGCTCAGGAGCTGGAAAGAAAGAATTAGGACCTCGAGGAGCGAGTACCTGGTTCCAGGGAAAGCTCTGAGAGAGCGATGGTAACTCACATTTGTTTGTAGCAGTGATAGCTTCCAGGCAGTAGAGAATCTTCAGAGTGTTGAGGAACATGGGCCTTCGAGGAGCGAGTACCGGTTCCTATCTGTAATCTGAAAATAAAGAAAAGAGCAAGGCCCCCGAGGAGCGGGTACCTCTGGTAAGTCCGAGGAGGCAGAGTAGCTTGGAACGAATCCCTTTGCGTTTCCTTGTCCGTATCCTTGCTAACTCTGTTTGTTAGCGTTTTCAAAGACCTTTAAATATTAGAAGCAGATGACGTCATCTCAGGGGGACGCCCCTGATGTTCACACCCTTGCTTGTACAAGAGTCGGGGCGCACGCGCGCCCTAGGCATCAGGACAAGATGGCGGAGATGCAGCGTCGAGCCGGTCCGGGTACGCCGGAGAGAGATGGCTTGGAGACGCCATGGTAGCCATCCGTCCATCAGACCCGGAGGGAATCGCCACAGAGGTAAAGAGGGCGGAGTGAGGGTGTCGAGCAGCGATGGACACAACATTGATGGAGGTAATTTTAAACTGTACGTCAGAGTTCCCAAGCACCGAAGGATTGCAAAGGGTCCTACATAGCGAGGTGGAAAACTTGCTGATGGCAGTTTAAGACAGAGAAACTTGGTACTCAGCCAGACTTTGTCTCCCGACTGAAACTGAGGCGCTGCTTGATGGTGAGCATCGTAGATCTTTTTTGCTTTCTGTGCTGCTTTAAGGAGCAGATCCTTCATTTGCTTCCAAAGCTGAGAGAACTCTGCTGCAGTGGACTGTGCTGCAGGAGAAGCCACCGATAAGGGAATTGGCAGAGGAGGAAGCGGTTGTCGTCCATAGACAAATTGAAATGGAGAAGACCCTGCAGATGTAGCAGGATGCGAGTTTATAGCGAATTCTGTCCAAGGTAGTAGTTCCGTCCAGTCACTCTGTCTCGAGTTAACGTAGGACCATAGAAACTGTTTAAGCGTTGTTCATTCTTTCAGTCTGTCCTTTAGACTGAGGGTGGTAAGCAGAGGTCAAGTCCAAGGAGATGTCATAGGGCTCTCCAGAACTTAGCAGTGAATTATACTCCTCTGTCGGACAGTATATTCTTAAGCATTCCATGAAGGTAGAAGATATGTTTGAAGAGTCTCGCTAACTCCACAACAGACGGTAATCCTGGCAAGGCTACAAAATGTGCCATTTTGGAAAAGCGATTGACGGTGCCCCAAATGGTATTATTCCCATTGAAGAGCAGTAAATCTACCATGAAATCAGTTGCTATATGTGTCCAGGGTTCATCTGGCACTGGCAGGGGTTGTAATAGACTCCAATAGACTTCTAATATTTAAATAAGTGATTCTCCTAGAATCTGATATGCGACTTATGATTTATTTCTCGGATTACGTTGTATGCCTATCGATTTTGTACTTTGACTCGGCTATTTATGTACTTATCTATTGTATATAGTTTTGATGATATGTATATAGTGATTTTGCTGTTCTCAATTTTATGTAAGGGCCCTGCCCAAAAGTTAACCTGTTTGCAATGTTATATGTAAGGGTTCTGCCCAATGGTTCCTGTTTAACTGTAAACCGATACGATGTGTGAACTGCTATCGGTATAAAAAAGACATTAAATAAATAAATAAATAAATAAATAAATAAAGGACATCCGGTTGGCGGTTTTTGCTTGGTGCAAACAGCGCAGGAACCTACATAGGCTTGTACATCCTTCTTCATGGTTGGCCACCAGTAATACCGCTGCAACATGGCCAAGGTACGACTTTGTCCAGGATGGCCGGCCAGGCGGGAATCATGCGCCCACTTCAACAGTTTCTTCCTTTGATTTCTAGTCACAACCGTCTTCCTGGCGGGTACAACATGAGTGGCTGCAAGAACCACATTCTCAGGATCAATAATGTGACTGGGTTCGTCAGGCACATCCTGAGGGGAGAAGGATCATGACAGGGCATCAGCCCGGATGTTCTTCTCTCCCAGATGGTATTTCAAAAGGAAATTTAATCTGTTAAAGAACAGTGACCATCTTGCTTGATGGTGATTGAGTCGTTGTGCATGTCTGAGGTACTCCAAGTTCTTGTGATTGGTGTACACTACTATATGATGTTGTGCACCTTCCAGCCAAGGATGCCACTTCTCAAAGGCTGCCAGCTTTATGGTGTAGTTATTCGGTGCGAAAGCTGGCTGCCAGCTTTCGCACCGAATAACTACACCATAAAAGGTATAGTTATTCAGCGTGAAACTGGTGGTGATAAGGGTACTTACCGATTGCCACCAGCTATGTCACCACAGCGTCGGCCCCGGTGCTGTGGTGACATGGCCTCTTCCATGGCCAACTCTGCCCCGACTCCACCCCCATTTAGTAGTCACGTGTGATCACTTTTGAAAATGACCCCCTAAGAGGAGAAGAGGCTGACCACTGACCATAAATGAGCTTAAAAATCACAAATCTAAAAATAGCTGTAAAGATTCCAAGGCACCTTAAGAGACACTAGAAATAGTAAAATGAATATTCTTCCTTACTTGTTTGCAAACAGAAATCACAGCTCACAATGGACAGTCTGCAGTATTGCACCAAAGAATGAATCAGAATGGAATAAGGATGGTCAATTATATAATCACCCCTGAAGCAGACATCTTTTCAAAACATGGTCGTGTCTGATGTACTGGATCCATCGTTGTGTTAATTTTATGTTTGATTTTATTATAAATATGTTTTTATTGATATAAATTTCTAATATTTTATCACACATTTTAAAATATCTATTCATATATTTCATTATTTATTTATTTAAAAAATGTGTATACTGCATATCAAAATTTCTATGCAGTTTAACATAGATACATTCATAATTGGCTTGACAGACAAATCATGAAAACATAATATAAGAAATATTAAAATAAAAAAATAACATTTAAAAAAATTAAAATAAACAAACTAAAATTACTTAGCTACATTAAACACCAGCTTTTCTTTGTCAAACTAATTTGATGTTCCTGTGGCTATGCATCAAGGTAAGCCCAAGCATACAAATAAGTTTTAAGATGCTTCATGAATTGTAATAACGTTACTTCCTCTTTTAAATCAGAGGGGAGGGAATTCCATAATACTGGACCCTGAGCAAAAAGAGCTTCTTTCTGATCTCATTAAGATGAATACTTTTTGGAGGAGGGACAATCAAAAGATGTTTGGTTGAAGATCTAAGACAACGAGAAGGATGGTAAAATCTTAATGCTGAATTGAATCTAGAAGGCGCCAATCCATTGATACCCTTAAATACAAGTAAGATGATTTTAAAGATGATCCTCCATTTAATCGGCAGGAAATGTAGACTGAACAATATTGGGTTAATGTGTTCCCTAGGTCTTACCCCTGTAATAACCCTGGCTGCTGAATTCTTAACAATTTTTGTGATAGGCCTAAGTATGAAGAATTACAGTAGTCAAGGGAAGATATTACTATAGACTATATAGTTGTTCTTAAATCTATCTGGCTTAGGAATGGTTGTAATTTCCATAATAAGTGTAACTTGAAATAAGATGTTTTTATAACCTTAGATATTTGTGGTTTCAAGGATAAGGTTGCATCCAAGATAAATCCCAAATTCCTAGCATCTGTCTCAAGCGGTATTTGTAAATCATCTAACATTAAAAATGTTGGCAAATCAGGATCAGGAAATCTCGCCAGGTGCAGGCTTTTGGTTTTTGAAATATTCAACAGAAGTTTATTTTTAAATAACCAATCTTTCAGGACTTTCAGATAAGATACAATCCTTTTCAAAGAGGATTCAGATGAATCTTGAATGGGTATGTAAAATTGGATATCATCCGCATATAGCCGGTAACCCACATCCAGTTGAGCCAGTACTTTACATATTGTGGCTATGTAGATATTAAAAAGAACAAGAGACAGGGAAGATCCCTGAGGTTTTCCAGTATTGAGATCAAACCTATTGGAGAATTTACCTGAGGTATAAACAGATTGAGAGCAATGTTTTAAAAAAAGAAGAAAACCACTTTAAACATGTCACCAATCCCAATATTACTTAAGCAATGAATTAAAATAGAGTGGTCTATATAGTGTTGAATGCTGCACTCAGGACAAGAAATACCAGAAAAAAATCCTTTGCTGCTATCAAAACCGTGCCGGAAAATGTCTACAAGAGACAATAATAATGTTTCTCTATTAAAGTTCAGCCGCAAACCATACTGAAAATCATCCAGTATATGGTTGGCATCCAAAAACTCTTGAAGCTGAGATAGAAGTACTCTTTCTAACAATTTGGCAACAAAAGGAAGATTACTAATGGGACGATATCCCATGAAGTCCATTGGATCTGCTGTAGGTTTTTTTAAGACTGGTCTCACTGTGGCTGCTTTCAAAGTTATAGGGACATGACCTTCCAATAAAGAACAATTAATTAATTCACCTAAAAAGTGAGAGAGTTCCTTTCCTAATTGTTTAAAGTGGATATTAGAACAGTAGATAATGGGCAGAAATGAGGTTTAAAACTGTTAATTAGATGAAAAACCTCTTTTGAGCTTACTAAAGCAAATGACTCCCAAATACAAATTGCTTCCCCATTAGCCCATTCACTACTGCCTGTAAAGCAAAAGTTTTTTTTTTTAACTTTCTCACTGAAAAACAAGCCAAATTCCTGTGCACTGGGTGAAATTTGATGTTCAGAAATAGATGTTTTAGAGGTTACATTTTTGACAAAACAAAACTTGTGTACCAATCATGTTGTATTCATATTTATTTATGTGGATCTCCTACCTCTCTATTTGTTTTTTCTTGCTTTTTTCATGTATTTCAAAAGAATACATAATAAATAGTAATACTCATATTACATAAAGTTATAGTTGTATTTCCATCATTCATAATCATAAGCTGCTGCCTTATAGCTCCCCTGAACCTCTGGGAGAAACAATATTCAGAGCACCCACAAACAACCTCACATGATAGATGTATGTGTTTGTGTGTATGTGTGATGTCATTTGTGACATCGTATCCAGTGAGTGCTGTCTAATTTGTACTCCTTTTGTTAACACGGCTGCTGCCAGGGATTCAGGCCACCCACAGGGAAAAGCTTAAAACATTTCAAGCATTTTTGAACTGCTACCAAGTATTATTCAATGGAGCCCCCTACTTCAGTATTCGGGCCAAATTGGTGCAGGGGTCACACTTAGCCCTGGAGCTAAGTCCCGGTTCTGGAGCACCAATTCTTTTAATCCCAGGGTGTGGATTATCTTGATGGGATGAGGTTTAACCTCCGGGACCTAAAGCATGCAGGGGGACGGGGAACTCACTTTTAGTTTCTTCACCTGTCCATAGATAACATTCACTGTCTGCTGGCTCACAGGGATGGCATCTTCCTTCCAAATGAAAAAAAACAGGCAGCACACTGCAAGTGGTGTTCAAATAAAATTTACTGCAACAAAAATAACTGTGCAGTCCTTTCAAAAGATAACATCCAGGGGTTTTCACAAAAACACAAAAGTTCACAGCTCTCACTTTGTTGTTCTCTGAGCCAGTAATCCCTATGGGTAGGGACAAACTTAACATCCAGGCTCCTGGCAAAAAGACCAGGTCTTGATCTCTCTGATAGTCATCAAACTCTGGACCTTGAATGGGAAAGTTCCCAAACTTCCCAAACGTAACAAAACTGTTTCTCTCAAAAACCTTCTTTTCTCCAGGAAGATGCAGAAGCCACTTCCCTTAAGCTGGATGAAGGGCAAGCAATGCACCCAGATTCTCTTTCCCTTGGGCAAAGGGGTTCCCTCATGAAATGGGATCAAGTCTCAAAAACAGTATCAAGAAAAATCTTTCTTCCAAATAGTCAACCTCCTTTCCCTTTCTTCTCCAGGCCAGGAAGGGCCTAGCAAGGGCCCACAGCCAAAACATGCCTTCTAACTCCTGCTCAGCTCCAACACCCTCTGCTTTTTGTACATGTTTAGCCCTAATATATAGGGCCAGGCTGACCATTCTCAGCCTTTGGAGAAGGCAACTTTAGGGATGGTCTAAAAAATTGCAAGTCCCAAGTGCTGGTACAGAGGGAAAAACACATTGGTAAGGGATCTTCTGCTAAAGGCCCTGTGTCAGGAAAACAGAGAGATGCCAGGAGATGAAAGCACCGGCTAGGTATTTAAACCCCAACTATGCTTCCAGCCGGCACCTCAGCATTGGGTCTCCTGCCTTGTGGCTTTTTTTTTGCTCAGTAAGCATTTCAGCCTTGCCTCATCCAGCCTTGCCTCACTCACTGTCTTGTTCCTGCTCCTGCCCTGTCTTTGTTGCCTCACCTTGTCTCTCTGCTTTCTTTGTCCCTTGTCCTCGGGGTCTTTACTTGTCGTGCCTTGTCCGTCTTGTTCCTTCTTGTCTTGTCTGTCTTAGCCTGTTTCTCCAGTTATGACCTCAGCTTCAGACTTGACCATCCCTTGGTTGTCACCTGGACCTAACCTTGTCTTGAATCCTGACTATGCCCTGTCTGCTACCTGCCCTTACTCTAGGCCTGTTTTTGGACTCTGTCTTAGATCACCTTCGGAACCATTTAAGTCTTGCCAGCCTCAAAACCCAAGGACTCAACCTGCGGAGGAGGCAGCTGGTACAGATGAAGCTCCAGCTTGGCCTGCTTCAAGGCGTGTTCTCCAGTTGTCAATGCAAGCTTTGTGGGCTTGCCCATGAGGCAGCATCAACTACGCCACAACACCAAGGGCTCACATTCACCCTCCTTCTTACAGATAAAGGCATTAAAGCAGAGATAACAAGGTATTTGAAATATCATGTGTTATTCCCCGCCATAAAACTCCCAATGCAAAACAGGTATTAAAATTAGCTGCTATTCATGCAAATGCACGCTACCACACTAAATCAGCTCATTACAATTGAAATTTATGGAAATCGAGTAACAGTTTGCCTCTAAATTCATAAACTGCATTATCTAATGTAAAGTTAGCTACATACGTAAGTGGTATTAATGCACGTCTTACACTCAGGGATATCCTTAAAGGGTCCAATTGGCCCACCTAGTGCTCTCTCTCTCTCTCTCTCAAGTAGTGCATAAACCTGCAGAGTATATTGAGTACCCCTCTTCCAATGCATCAACCCTGGCCACTCCCTGGGGCAAACAAAGGTAAAACAAAATATATAGATAAACTGCCCAGCCATAAGCCTCAACTCTATGCCGAAACTCCACCCCACCCTTACATAAAATATTCCAGACCCTCCCAACCCACCTCTGGTGCTATCATCCTGGTGGTGCCCCAGGTAACTTATTGTAAGGCCTGGTATGATGGGTCAGAATGCCCTCTATGCTCCAGCCCCGAGGCAATAAAATGGTGCTGGTTAGTACTCCTTTATCCCTGTCATTTGATGGGGCAAATAAGCAACTCCGGGGAAAATACTACAGCTTAAGAAACAGACCCCTTAAACTTTCACAAGGTCTAACTTTGCACAAGGATGGCTTTTTGTGTGTCCCTATATAGGTTTCTTATTTGAAGCGAAGAATAGTTTGAAAAATGATCTTTTCAAAGAGAGAACAAACTGTGATGGCTACATGAGGCAGACAGGGGGACATGCAATGACCATCCCAGTTATAATTGTAAAACCAAACCCTCTCGCTTCTTCATAGACATCTGAACATCCTGAGGAAATATTATAAAAGAGCCTTTCAAATGAGTAATCATTTCCACTAACTCACAGCAGCACTCACAGCGGGAAGGTGTAAGGAACAGAGAAAGTTTGAGAGCCAGTAGCTGATTAGGAGCTTGAGGTTTCTCTGTCAGGAGGATGGGTTGTGTAAGTGTCCTCAGGAGAATAAATTTTCGCCTACAAAGAAACTCTATTCAAAGCAAAGAACTGTAGATTGCAGGACACTGATCTTATTAAGAACTAATTCTAATTTACATGGTGTCTCCTGCTGAACTGGAAGTCAGTTTACCACTGGGTTTGTTAATTTACACAGCACAGCATTAACTTTACTTGAACTTAATCTATCAGAGTAGAGGTCATTAACTGCTGAGTTCATGATTATCTAGCATGAATTACAGACAATATCACAGAAACAGATTGCTACCAGGATTTTATCTCCTAACAAATTTACATTAACATTTTTAAATGTAATTACAAAACATTCTATATATAATAAAGCATTATGGTTGCAGTGTTAGTCTACTTGAACATGCCGAAATAAGGGTCAACAAACAAGCTTTAGGCAATACTTTTTATTGGACTAACTTATTGCAAACATCAGTAAAGCAAATGTGGTAAGTTAGTCCAATAAAAAAAGGTACCATCTACAAATTGTTGACCTTTATTTTTAAATATTATAGGAATATCTATATCTATCTCATCTCTGTCTCTATATCCCTATTTCTCGATCTTAATCTCTCTCTATATATATACTGTGCATATACACATACACATACACATATCTCTCTATATCATACAAAAATTAAGAGCTCTGGGTGATCATTGCATTGCATCTGTGCATGTTTAACATTAGGGAAGTGAATCAGGTGCCTGATCATTTGCACTTTCGGGTTTGTGTGGCCACGGGAAAAAGAGATGATCCAAGATCCAAAGCAGCAACTAGAAACTCAGGAACTGAGTGAACTTCGTTGCAAGGCCCCGTCCTAGTCAAGCTGCAGGGTTTAAATACCCTGCAGCATCAGATGTCATCTGGGGCATCCACTTCGTTTTTCCCGTGCTGGCCCCTTTAAAGCTCCAGCCCCCGCGTGCGCGCCTAGGGGGTTGGGCCAAGCGCGTCGGGTCGGCGGAGTCTCCCTCATGCAGGGAGAGCCGCGGCAGGATGCTGGTCAGGCCTACCCAGCTGAAGAGGAGTCCATGTGGGCCGGGCTAGCCCCAAGGTAGGAGGAGGGACCAGGGCATGGCCGGGTCCCGTAACACTATGGCACCCCACATAACACCATTTTCTCTTCAGAATAAGTTCCATTTATCATTACACACTGTCTCCTGTCAGACAACCAGTTTAATCCAATCCACCACCTTGGTACCCACTCCCAAGCTTCTCATTTTATTTATAAGACTGCTATTCAGGACCATATCAAAAGCTTTGCTGAAATCCAGGTTAGTGTTAGCAGGTTAGTAGTGACTGTCTTGTTAGGTGATAAGAAAACAGTAGAAGTTAGATAAATACAGCATTAACTAGTGACATGGAGAGAAAAGTTTTAGCTGGGCTTATATCAGCAGGTAAAACTTCCCTAAAACCAATTGTGTTGGTGCCCAGCAGCTGGTGGTGGATGGGTGCCGTTCAACAACACCACAGGGACCTAGGAGGTCAAATGTTCAGGCAACAGTGTTACTACTTTCAAAACACTCATGAACTCCTTTTTGTTGGGACTAGCTTTTGCTTGACCTGGTACGCTTAGAACATCTTTGAGACTGCAGCATAATTGATCATGATTTTGGCAATGGTTGCCCTTGCTTCAAACTGTAAATTGTCTTATTTATATAAACTTGACTCAAATTTGAATTTTTGAAATAACTGGTATATTATTCTGCATAAGCAATTTAAACATTTGAATAAATACAAATACAAATAATATATTTGGTTGCTGTTTAAATTACTACAAAACATAGTGGTTACAGACATGGAGAATTAGGTGTTCTATTAAATTTGAAAATTTGTATGCTCAACTACCCAGGATGTTAGAAAACTAAAGAGGAAGATAGCAAAAACAAACAGACTTAGTAGTTGGTCTTTTTCTTCCTTCAATTACCATGTTATTGATACATCATGCCTTTTGCACTCCCTTTTGAAAGTCTATCATGCATAGAATTCAGTCAAATTTATTTTTATGCATATGGCCAAACTATGGAGTAGAACAATTATGCATCTCACTTTTGCTCAAGAAGGATGAAGAGCACCGGCACACAGCACTATTCTCATAAATGTGCATTACAATATTTTAACAAATTGAGTACACAATGAATGTAATAATATAACACAGTAAATGTGATTTTTTTTTTTTACCTGTAAAAGTACCTTCTAGGTACACCTGGCCAGAACCTACATCACTAAACATTTGAATGTATTTTTATGATTTAATGTAACCGAAACTTAATGGCACCTGTTAGAAAGTACTATAGTACGCTTACTCCAAACTTACTTATGTGCCTACATGTAAACCATTGCGATGGTATATAACTTAGCGACGGTGCAGAAATGACTTTAAATAAATAAATAAAATAAAATGCAGTCCTCCTTAAAGCAGGATACTACCTAGTCACTCTTTGGAAAAGTAATGTAACAAAGCATTTCTTCATAGAAAGAATGGTGGACTTGTGAGAAGTGGTAAAAAGTAAACAGTATGAGAATTTGTGAAATAAAACAAGCACAGAGGATCTTTGGCAGAGGAGAATGCGTGATACAGCTGAAGACAGTCTATAGTATTGGAGTAGGTATGGAAACAGGCAGACTACACTAGACTTGCAATCTTTATTTGCCATTATATTCTGTTTCAATACTGCATGTTCCCATCAAAAGGTAGCAGGGAGAAGAGAAGGGGACCTGGAAAACCTCAATGGTTACCATTGTTGGTCTGAATTGTCTGTTTGGCTGCTGCTGACAGCTAATAGTTGTGTCCCTGCCAGCTGCTGCAGTTGTAAATCCCTCTCAGCACAGCAGATGACAAAATGTTAAGAGTACCTATGCTGACAGACAAGTACACACTGCTTTCACAGAGGTGGGAACAGAAATTAGAAGTCAGGTGTAGGCTCCACACAATTTACTGCAGCAGAGACCCTTTAGAAAGAATATCTATCAGCAACTCATGATAAGAAACAGCAATTCTGGAATAAATGTGCCCATATCCATTTCTCTATCAATCTATTTTTTTGTTTACCTGCAGATGTTTCCAAGTGGAAACAGAGAATAATGTCAGGTCCAATTGATCAAACAGTGCTTCATTGTCTGAGTTACCTGTCTGAACACTGATATATTTGTGAGCCTGTTACTAATAATTCTTTATAACTGAAGAACTATACCACCAAATCTCAGCTAATTCAATGATTTGGTGGTATATTTCTTCAGTTATATTTGTAATTCCACCTTTCTCCACCTCTATATGGACATTCATGGAGTTGTTTAGACTATTAATTCTTTATCATTTCTAGGGATGTGAATCGTTTTCCATATCGTCTTAACGATAGAAATCGTGTGGCAGGGCAAGAAAATCGTCTTAGGCACGATTTTTTAGTTAAAAAATCGTTAAAAATCGTTTTTTTCCGATTAGTGCGCACTAACTCGAGTTAGTGCACACTAACGGGAGTTAGTGCGCACTAACTGGGAGTTAGTGCGCACTAACTGAAAATGATACAATTTGACACTTTTCAGGTCAGTTAAGATCAGTTTAGGAATGAATATGTATTCCTATTGGCTGCCCTCTTATTTATTCATGTTACCAAGCTTCCTACTGACAGTATATGGGGGATGGGAAATGGAAACAGTTGGTAGCTTGACAAAACAAGTAATGTGATCAGTCAATGTGACTAGAACTTGTGCCCTAACCCTGATACCAGGGGTATTGTGATCTTCCTGCACACAGTGCCCTATCCCTATTAATACCAGGAGTGTTGTGATCTTCCTGCACACAGTGCCCTATCCCTAATACCAGGGGTGTTGTGATCTTCCTGCACACAGTGCCCTATTCCTGATACTGGGGGTGTTGTGATCTTCCTGCACCCAGTGCCCTATTCCTGATACCGGGGGTGTTGTGATCTTCTTGCACACATGCATGCAGGAAGATCACAACACTCCTGGTATTAATAGGGATAGGGCACTGCATGCAGGAAGATCACAACACTCCTGGTATTAATAGGGATAGGGCACTGCATGCAGGAAGATCACAACACCCCTGGTATCAGGGATAGGGCACTGTGTGCAGGAAGATCACAATACCCCGGAGGAGTGAGGGTCAGGCAGCTCCCCCCTGTCTGTGAAGCCAGCCTCTCACTAGTAATGCAGGGAGGGAGCTGTCTCAGACTTCACCATCCTCCCCCCCCCCCTCACCCACACACCATTCACTAGCTAGGACATGGGGGAAGTCAGGAGTGAGGGTCAGGCAGCTCCCCCCTGTCTGTGAAGCCAGCCTCTCACTAGTAATGCAGGGAGGGAGCTGTCTCAGACTTCACCATCCTCCCCCCCCCTCACCCACACACCATTCACTAGCTGGGACATGGGGGAAGTCAGGAGTGAGGGTCAGGCAGCTCCCCCCTGTCTGTGAAGCCAGCCTCTCACTAGTAATGCAGGGAGGGAGCTGTCTCAGACTTCACCATCCTCCCCCCCCCCTCACCCACACACCATTCACTAGCTGGGACATGGGGGAAGTCAGGAGTGAGGGTCAGGCAGCTCCCCCCTGTCTGTGAAGCCAGCCTCTCACTAGTAATGCAGGGAGGGAGCTGTCTCAGACTGGTATCAGGGTTAGGGCACTGTGTGCAGGAAGATCACAACACTCCTGGTATTAATAGGGATAGGGCACTGTAAGAGATGACTGTAGTAGATTGAATAAAGATCTGATGTTTCTGCTCTCCTCACACCAAACAAAAACAACACACAAGCAGAGAAGCCCTTCTTACAAAGCTGAGCTAGTGAGTTAAGTAGGAGGAAAAGTAAACATACTTGTGCCAGTGTGGCTACTTAAAAAATACACTTACCAACAATCAATTACATATATTTGAACTGTGTACAGTTCCAGCCAGGACCACCTTTCTAAAATGCACAGTGATTGGCAAATTCAACATGCACTAGCATTTCAGGTGCCTGCTAACAAAAATAATAAACAAACAAGTTCTAGTCACGTGAGTGCTGATCATTACATTACTTTTTTTGTCAAGCTTCCAACTGTTTCCATTTCACATCCCCCCAACCATTACCTCAGTATTAGCCTTGGTAACATCAATAGATAAGAGCACAGCCAGCCAATAGGAATACATACATACATATTCATTCCTAAGTGACCTTTACTGACCTGGGAAGTGTGAACACTTTGTTTCATTTTCTGTTGGTGTTCGTTAGTTTCCAGTTCCATTTCCCATCCCCCCAACCATCACCTCAGTGGTAACCTTGGTAACATCAATAGATAAGAGGGCAGCCAGCCAATAGGAACACATATTCATTCCTAACTGACCTTCAGTGACCTGGAAAGTGTTTATTTGTATCATTTTCAGTTAGTGCGCACTAAATCGAGTTAGTGCGCACTAACGGGGAGTTAGTGCGCACTAACTCGAGTTAGTGCGCACTAACACGATTTAACGATTTTTAACGATAAATCGTTAGAATTTCTATTGTATCGTGTTCTATAACGATTTAAGACGATATAAACATTATCGGACGATAATTTTAATCGTTGAAAAACGATTCACATCCCTAATCATTTCTGATCTAAATATTTTTGGGGAAATTCCATTTAGGTCAGGGAACTTCCTAGACAAGAAGTGAGTTCTCGGTGAGCTGGCAATACACTCCAGTGGAGAGATGAGATGGTTATTTTTTCTTCTTTATATAGCAGTATCCTGTTTTTGTTTTTAATTGTCTTCTTGCTTAAAAAAGAACAGGATGACTTCTGGCAATGAAGTGCTGCTGAGCAGACATCACTGCTTCTGGCTCCTGGGGAACCGTAGATAACACTGGTCTACAATTGAAAAAAGGTTTTCTGCTGACCTAATTATTTTTGCTGATTTTACCCAAATGAAAGGTGCTGATTCCAAATATGAAGTCAAAAAATATGCAATATGTCAAATTTTTTCATAAATGAGAAATGTTTGATTAAAGATTATAAAGTTGAATATCAAGGGTAATAAGAAGTTCTGAAGAAGCGATAGCATGTAATATATTTGTTTCATGCAAAAAATGAGTCTATTGTCTAACCAAGAGAGCAATAGTTGTGTATATTTTAATTGTTAGGGAGAAATGTTCTCTTTTTGGATGCTCTGGAATAGTTATGATCAGAGTTGTCACGCTGTAAACACCAGCATGTTGTGTCTGTCGGTCTTCGGTGGCTTCATCCCACTTGTTGCACCACTATCTCGGCTCCTCCCGCTTACCTGGGCAAGATGGCTACCGCAGCGCCATCAAGCCGACTTCTCTGGCGTCCCCGGAACGGCTATGGTGCAGCCATATGCCATTGCTCCTCCCAGGTACCTGCTAGGGTACGCACGTGCGCGCAACCCACGTTTAAGTATGCCCAGTGGCGCAAACCTCGAGGGCGTTCCCTCATCTGACGTCTCGCCACCCCGCGTATATCTACTTCTCAAGATTGCTAGCTCATTGAGTTGGCAAAAACTCGAATGGCTCGACTGTTCCTGTCTGTGCTACTCTGCTGCTTCTCTGCTGCCTGCGGGAAGCTTTCCTTCTGCCCTTCGGAGTTTACTACTAACTTGAGTACCCGCTCCTCGGGGGCCCTCTGTTCTATTTCAGGTGCCATTCAGGGAACAGGCACTCGCTCCTCGAGGGCCTGCTCTCCCTGCCTCAGTGTCTGTACCTACTGCTAACTATCTGGTGGAATCGCATCCATAACAGCTAACACCGAGTGAGTACTTTAATCTCTCATCTGTCTCATCCACAGTATCTGCTGCGGAACCTCCTGACATCATCCTGGAGAGAAGGGCTCCCTCTGCTGAGGTGCCTGAGACTACAACTCACCATTGCCACCTGGTGGCTACTTCAAGCTGCATAAATAAAGAATTATTCCGGTGTTTTGTGTATAGAGTCTAGCTCAGTACTGTGGCTCCTCAAGGGGCTCCTCCCCGTGGGCATGGTCATCTCCACAGCACTCAAGGATCCACTAAAACACACATAATAACAACACAGCAGTAGTCTGCCATCTTGTTTGTGTTCCATCTGCCTTGATATCTATGTTCCATGGTCTTGATGTCTTGGTGTAAGCATTCTCCTTGTCATTCACTCATAGCTCCAAGATTTGAGGGGAAGTAGTTCAGGTGTCTATCAAGGAAATACAATTTGACACTCATGTTTGCTCCCAGTCTTTGAAAAGCAATCAACAAACTTTGAACTCAAAGGTTAACATTTTCAGCCCTGAAGTTGCCAAGAAAGTCTGTAATCATGTCTGTAATGAAAATCTGTAATCATATGCTGCTGCAGCCACAGTAGCCCCAGTACTACAGGGTGCATGGCCTTCTCTAGTACAATGGAGTGCACCAGTCCAAAAACTCACTGGTTCAGTGAGCTGGGTCACTTCGCCCAGTAAGGGCTCCCCGTGAATTGAAGATAGGAGTAGTGGAGATGTCACGGTGGTGGTGGGAATACGGAAGTGCTCCCCTAATCATTTCAAAATGAAATTGCCTCCTGCCCTGAGTCCACTAGTGCAAGAGTCTGGTATTTTAAGGGTCTACAGATTAAGGATACAGGAAGAGAGAGTGGAGGAGAGGGTGCAGTTAGACCTAAGAAGAGTCCTCCCGCAGGACTTAGGTCTGCCAGTTTCCCGGACATATAAGGACATGTTTGTACAGCATGGCCAGCTTGTCCACAATACATGCATAATCCCATCCTCTTCCATGTTCTTCTCTCTTTTTACATCAGGTGATTGTGGCCTAATTGCATTGGTTCTTCTTCACCAGCAACTGGACCCGAGGGAACAGGCCTGGGTGTAGACCTAACTCGAGTTTCGCCCTGAAGGGGTCTTCTGGGAGTCTTGGTCTCTTGAACCTTGTCATGAAGTCGGCGATCAATCCTTGTTGCCAACTTCATCAGTTCAGCCAAGGTCTCAGGCATGTCACGAGCTACCAGCTTGTCTTTCAAATAAGAGTTCAGTCATTCAAAGAAGAGGGTCCTCAGGCATTTAGGGTCCCAATGTAATTCAGATGCCAGTGTCTTGAATTCTATGGCGAAGTCTGATAAAGGTTTATTACCTTGCTTCAGGTGAACCAACGAAGATCCTGCAGTTGTGTGCTGGGCAAGTTCATCAAAAACTGATCTGAACAATTCAAGGAACCCGGCAAGATCATGTAAGATAGGATTATCGCAGTCCCACAATGAAGAGGCCCAAGCCAACGCTCTTCCAACCAGATAAGACAAGATGTAGGGGGTCTTGGCATAGGCTGCAGGAAAATGATTAGGTTGCAGGGAAAAGTGCATGCAACATTGGTTGATAAATCCTCTACATTTACAAACTTCCCCTGAGAAGCGTGTTGGAGCAGATAGAGGTACAATTGTTTTGGCGGTGTAACTTCTTTACCTGTGGTGGTTGGTGAATTCATCTGTGTGTGCAGCTGGTTAAATGCAGCAGTCAAATTCTCCAGCGCGTTCTGCTGTTCGGAGATTCACTGGGCCAGGCCTGGAATGGCCTGCAATGCGGTGAGCTGAGCCAAATCCATGGAGTTAGCAATCTGTTATGGTTTTGAGGTGTTTGAGTGGATTCTTGGGTACTGTGGAAGATGACTACGCCCACGGGGCTCCTCCCCATGGGGAACCACAGTACTGGGCTAGACTCAGGATGCACAAACACAGAGGTTTGTCTTTTATTGTACAGCTGATGTATACCACCAGAGGTGGCAGTATTGAGTTGATCCAGAGGTAGCAGTCCCGGGACCCTCGCGGCAGAGGGAACTGGTCTCACCCAGATGGTATAGGGAGATCCAGGTGTAGGTTTCCCAGCACGGCAGAGCTGTAGATGAGTCAGACTGAGAATTAGATTACTCACTAGATGGTAGTTGTATGGTTGACGATTCCACCAGGCAGAAGTAGATGGTTACATGCACCGAGGCAGGGAGAGCAGGCCCTCGAGGTGCGAGTACCTGATCCCAGTAAGGCACCTGAAAGAAAGCAAAGGGCCCCCAAGGAGCTGGTACCCAGGCTAGAGAATACCCCGAAGGGCAGAGAGAGCTTCCCATGGCAGCACAGAAGCGGCAGAGTAGCTTAGACTGGACAAATCCAATCCTTGCTAACTCAATGAGCTAGCAAACAAGCGTAGGTTAAACACCAGGATGGCGTGACGTCACTCGAGGGGGACGCCCCCGAGGTTCCCGCCATGACGTGGATAAAGACGTGGGTGGCATGTGCGCGCACACTCTAGGATGCCCTTAGGAGAAACATGGCATGAGGCTTTGCCATAGCCATTCCGGGGATGCCAGAGAACGCACCTAGAGACAGAAGGAGAGAAAAGGGCAGAGAGGTCAGTTGCAATGTCATTGAAGTGAAACCAGCATACATGCTTAAAAGCCAACCTCCAGTGATATGGCCAACCTAGATGTAAAGTTTAACCAACCATAGTCTCCATGCCATGGCCAGTCTATACTCACCCCAGGATGCCTGCCTTCCAACATCGCCATTGCTGCCATGTCCATGGGCCCTACTGTGGTATGAAGGCCCCGCAGTGAGAAAGCTGCAGTATTGCCACTTGCTGATGTTAAAGCTGGCTGGGGATTTAAACCCCAGCCACGTTCCAAGTCCTTGCTTCAGCAACAGGTCCTCCTGCCTAGACGTGCATGTTGCTTGTTCATGCATTGCCTCATTCCAGCTTGTCCTGCATTGTCCTGTTGTGAATATGGACCCTTGAGCCAGCTACAACACTGGATGATCTGCTGAAGGAAGGCCTGCAGTGGAACTCATAGCTGGGAGGCGGAACAGGACCAGGAGACCTGACTGGACCTTCACCTATACCAACCCTCATTCCTCGCAGGTTGAGCCCTTGGGTACTGGGGCCGGCAGGACTTAGGCGGAGGTCTCCTGGCGAAGAGGAATCCTGTGGACAGTCCAAGTCGAGGTAGGCAGAAGAGCAGAGAAGATGGAGATGGTCCAGAGGTCGTGGCAGGGTGCAGCGGTGAGAAACGAGGAAGCAGGCCGGAAGTCAGGGCAGGCAGCAGACAAGTGGAGTCAGGAGACAAGCCAAGGATCAGGACGGGCAGCAGACAGAGAATACCAGAGCCAAGCAGAAGTCAGGAACCAGAGAATCAAGCTGAAGCAGGAGCAGGAACTAGGAGTGGAACACGGGAGCTGGAGCGGAGCAGGAACTGGAACACGGAGGCAGGAGTGGAGAAGGAACTGGATCAGGAACACGGAGACAGGAACACAGGAGCTGGAATGCAGAGACAGCAACCAGCAACTCAAAGAGTATGACCTGTTGCCAAGGCAAAGTGAAGGTGTTTGAAATGGCCTATTTATAGGCCTCTAAGGATGACATCACATTGGGGGCCAGGTCGAGGTTTCCCACCGCGGCCCCTTTAAATTCCAGGCTTTGGCGCACACGTGCACCTAAGGAGGCGGAGTCAGAGGCAAAGTCCGGTGGCATCTCCCTCATGGGGAGAACGCCGTGGGAAGGCCCTGTCGCAGGCCAGCGTGGCGAGACAAAGTCAGCAGAGAGCCTCCAATGCCTCCGGTAAGGGAGTGGAAGCCCGGTCGCGGCTGTCCGCGTCTGGGTTTTCTAACTATACCCCCCTTATGCTCCCTCCCCGGGGTTCTTGGCTTATGTGGATGTTCTTGATGGAATGTAAGGAGGAGAGTCTTGTCTAGGATATTGGAGGCAGGCTCCCACGTGTTTTCCTCTGGGCCGAAGCCCTCCCAGGAGATCAAGTATTCCCAACGTCGATGATGGAATCAGACATCCAAAACCTCCTGTACCTGGTAAACGGGATCCTCGTCCGCTACTGCATTTTAGGCTTGGGTGGATGAAGGTGGAAGTGAGAGAGGACCAGTGGCTTCAGCAGTGAGACATGAAACACATTATGTATCCATAGACTCGATGGCAAACGTAAGTGGTAGAAACTGGCTCCAAACATTCGATGATTGGAAAAGGACTGATATATTTAGGAGCCAATCACATTGAAGGTAGCTGGAGATGGATGTGGTGAGAGTTTAGCCAAACTCGGACTCCTGGGTTAAGGAGTGGAGCCTTGCAGTGGTGTCTTGTCGGTATCCTTATTAGCTGCCGCCGCTGCTCGTAGCAAATTATCTTGCGTGGTCCTCCAGAGAGAATGGAGTTGCAGAGCTGTGAGTTGGACAGCAGGTGAGAGCACCGACAATGGGAGTGGTAACGGTGGTTTAGGTTGTTTACCGAATACCACTTGCAAAGGAGAGGCTTTAGTTGCAGAATGTGTGTGGTGATTGTAGGAGAACTCCGCCCAGGTAGCAGGGCTACCCAATCATCCTGCTTGTTCCCTACGAACATACGGAGGAAGGTTCTGCTTGGCCATGGCCTTGGTGGTGAAAGGCAGACATGAAGTCCAGCTAGACCCAAAATTTCTTGCAAACGCCCTCCAGTATCTTGCTGTGAATTGTGATCCTCAATCCGAGGCAATATGCTGTGGTAGCCCATGTAGACGGAAGATGTGTTGCGTAAAGAGTCTAGCGAGTTCTGGCACTGTAGGGAGTTTTGGGAGTGCCACGAAGTGGGCCATCTTCGAGAACCTATCTACCGTGACCCAGACAACTCATTTCCTTTCTGAAGGAGAAAGATCCATTATGAAATCCGTAGAGATAGGGTCCAGGGTTCTGCTGGTATGGGTAGTGGCTGCAATAGCCCCCAGGGGCCTCCAGGTAGAGGCTTTTGCCAGGCACAGATTGGGCAGGAGCTAACATATGCTTGAACGTCCTGAGAAACCTGGAGCCACCAATAATGGCAGGTTTGGAGCACCAGAGTTCTGGCCTTGCCAGGATGCCCGGCCGTCAGGGAATCGTGTGCCCAGGAGAGAACCTTCTTTAGCAGACGAATGGGTACAACCATCTTTCCCGCCGGAACTAGGTCCATAGCTGTCAGAAGTACTTTAGCTGGGTCTAGGATTTACTGTGGAGTTATAGGTGTGTCATCGAGCTCAGAGGTGCAAGAGAGAGCATCAGCTCTGATGTTTTTAGATGCTGGACGATAGCATAGCGGGAAGTCAAAGCGACTGAAAAGCAAGGACCAACGAGCTTGGTGGGTGTTCAGTCACTGAGCGCGGCACAGATATTCTAAGTTCTTGTGGTCGGTGTATACCACAATGGCGTGTTGAGCCCCCTCCAGCCATTGCCACCACTCCTCAAAGGCCATTTTTATGGCCAGGAGTTCCTTGTCTCCTATGTCATAGTTTCTTTCAGTGGAGGAGAACTTCCATGAAAAGTAGGAGCAGGGAAGAAGTGTGCCCTTGCTGGAGGCTTTGCTGAGCACCACACCCACAGCTAGATCATAGGCGTCCACCTCTACAATGAAGGGTCGTGTGGGATCTGGATGGCACAAGCAGGCATCGAGGAGGAAAGCTTGCTTCAAGTCCTCAAAGCTTGGAGGGCTTCTTGTGGCCATTCTTTGGCGTTAGCCCCCCTTCTTCGTTAATGTGATGAGAGGCGCTAACGTCTGAGAATAGTGTGGGACAAAATAGCGATAGAAGTTTGCAAATCCAAGAAAGCGCTAAAGAGCTTTGACTCCTACTGGCTGCGGCCAGTCCCTGATAGCTGAGGCCTTCTCTGGGTCCATGTAGAAACCTGTAGTAGATACAATGTATCCCAAGAATGGCAAAGATTCCTTTTCAAATAAACATTTCTCTGTTTTAGCAAAAAGGTGGTTCTCTTGAAGATGTAGGACCCTGCATACGTCACATCATTGTGTGGAAAGATCCTTTGAATATATGAGCACGTCGTCCAAGTAAATGATCACGGAGGACTGGAGCATATCTCTGAATACTTTGTTCATGAGGTTTTGAAAAACCGCCTGGGCATTACACAACCCAAAGGGCATTACCAGGTACTCGTAATGCCCATCACAAGTGTTGAAGGTGGTTTTCCATTCATCACCTGGTTTGATTCCACCAAGTTGTATGCTCCCCGGAGGTCTAGCTTGGTGAAGACCTTAGCCCCCTGCAGTCGGTCAAGGAGCTCTGGGATGAGTGGTAGTGGGTATCTATCCCGGCGAGTAATAGCATTGAGCCCCCAATAGTCTATGCTGGGTCTGAGTGTACCATCATTTTGGCGACAAAGAAGAACCCAGCCCCTGCTGGGGATTTCTAGGGTCTAATAAATCCTCGGTCCAAGTTCTCTTGGATATACTGCACCATAGCTTGCGTCTCCGGTAGAGATAGGCGGTATACTCGACCCTGGGGAGGCGTCATACCAGGTAGTAACTCTATAGCACAATCAAAGGGCCAGTGCTCCAGGAGCGTTTCGGCCTGTTCTTTAGAAAAGACATCTGTGAACTCCATTGTAGTGTGGAGGCAGCATCAAGGAGGTGGTTGCCAGAGGGACACTGGGACGCGGAAACTTGAATAAACATTCCGAAAAGCAAGAGGGTAATTAATAACTGTACCTCAACATGGTAATTCAATAACTCTGCAAACTCCATAACTTTGTTCACACCATTAATTGGTAAATTTGTTCTCCCTGTTAAATTCCTATCTCCTTTTCACTGCTCCAAGTTGTGTAATTCCCTTGTTTTATTGTAACTGCAATCTTTTTTGAGCATCTGTTAATGTTTCTTATTATTTGTTATCTTCCTTCACCTCTTGTTAATTGTAAACCGACTTGATGCGATTCTCATCGCAAATTCCGGTATAGAAAAACTCAAAATAAATAAAAATAAATAAAATAAAAGGCATCATGTAGGGTCAGGAGTGCATTGGGATAGAAAAGCAGAGACACCATGGGGAATATCCATAGAAAAATAATGAAACTCTGTATCTGATTCTGTAACTTGGCAAGGAGCCCTACCTCCCACCCCTGTGGAGGCTTTGTGGTCATTTCATCCTCTCACAAGTGCTAGGGTCAGGAAATACCCTCTCAGGAGCAAGGCAGAACCACAGGGCAGAAGCTGGATCTGTCTTCTGCCTAGCCAGCCTACTGCCCCACAGGTTGAGCCCTTGGGTTCAGGGGACCAGTAGAATTTGGATACACTGGTTGAACATCATGGTTGAAAGCTGGTCTGGTCTACTGCCTAGCCTTTGCAAGTTGAGCCTTTGGGTTCTGGGGGCCAGTAGGCCTTAGCTGGACAGGCTGGATACGCTGGTCAAGGCAGGGCAGATACAGGCTGGAGGTTGTGGGCAGAGATATACTGGAACAGCCAGTGAGTTGAGGACTGGATACTAAAACAGGCAAGGAACTGTGGACAGGATACTAGAACAGACAGAGAGCTGTGGACTGGATATTGGAACAAGCAAGGAGCTGGGGACTGGATACTGGGGACTGGAATGGACAGAATTAAACAAAGCAGACAAGGGTAGAAGCAGACATGAATAATACAGAACAGAGAAAACAGAAGCCCAAAGGCAGCAAGGCTGGAGGCCTGAAGGCCACTAATTAAGATAAGGCCTAGATAGGCCACAGAGCAGGGTGTAATGTAACAGAAGGCTCAGAGGCCACAAGCCAAGGTAAGAGCTAGATAGGCTTCAAGGCAAAGATCAAACTGAAAGAAGGCCTAGAGGCCACAAGGCAAGGTAAGGCTTAGATAGGCTGTAAAGCAAGGAGAAAGAAGGGCCAAAGGTCAGAAGACAAGGTAAGACCTAGCTATGGCACAAGTCAAGGTGCAAGACACAAGAAGTCCTGGAACCAACAAGGCATAGAAGAAGGTAAGAAAGATAAGGTCAGAGAGCCACGAGTGCTTTTATGAAATGGCATCTAGGTTCTGGAAAGGCAGGATTAAATGAGGTTCAAGTTTGGGGTGTGGTGAAAGCAGCAAGGCAGAGTTTGACAAGGCTGGAGATGAAGCTTTCTGAGGACCCCTGGTGGGGAGGAGGCTGCACCAGAGGCTGAGTCTGGTGGCCACTGAGTAAATGGCTCAGATAGCTTGGAACAGACTCATTGGAGGTCTTTGCTGGTGGGGAAGTGTCACTGCAGACTGGATCAGGACTTGGTGAGGCATCATGGCAGACAAAATCATAATACTAAGAAAACTCTAGAACTGCTCTCTCACCATTATTATTGGCCCAAAGTCAAACCAGATGTTCAGCAATATGTGGAGTCTTGTCCTATCTGTGCTGTCAATAAATCATTGCATGCATACCACTGGGGACTTTTACAACCCTTGTCAGTCGCCAAGGAACCTTGATCCCACATAGCGATGGATTTTATTATGCATCTTCTCTGCTCTAACAGCTATACTATCATCTGGGTCATGGAGGATGGTTTCTCGAAAATAGCCTGCTTAATGCCCCTCTCAGGACTTCCTCCACCACAGAGATAGTCTGTCTTTTTCAACACATCTTTTGACTTCATGGCTAACCTGAGCATTTACTTTCAAATTGTGAGGTCCAGTTTATGGCCAAATTCTGGAGAAATATTTGCTGGAATCTTGGGATTTCACTGGATTTCTCATTGGCTTTACCATCCACAGACTAATGGTCAAACAGAAGAACTAATCAAATTCTCAAGAGTTTTCTACAGGCTTATGTGAATGTACAGCAGGATGATTGGTCCTCCCTAATACCCTGGGCAGAATTCTGCCATAATAATTACACTGGAGAATCTGTAGGCTCCTCACCCTTCAAAATTGTATGTGGAAGACATCCCTATACTCTTCTTCCTGTTCATAATCTTCACTTGAAGATCGCCTCCATGATTTATTGGGCCATTCCCCATTATTCACCAGGAAGTTATCAGTCTGTTACCAAATTATACCACTTTCCACACTCAAAATCCACAGTATCTTTTATGTAGCATGGTTTAAACCCTTACTTTTCTGCTGGCCATCACGGCCCATCGCTAAACCTATCGAGGTGGCTTCTGAAGGCGACACAAATTATGAGGTATGGGACATCCTGAACTCTAAAAGCATCAGAGGCAAGTTATTTTATCCTATATCGTGGAAAGGATTTTGTCCAGAAGAAAACACTTGGAAACCTGCATCCAATGTCCAAGTATCCCACCTCACCAAGGAGTTTCATCAACTCTTTCCCCATGCCCAAAGCTAAGGGCTTGGGAAGGGGACCTACACTCACTCCAGGATGCCATTGCTCCTATGTCTGTGGGATGCATTAGGTACGTGCACCCTGCTGTGATATGAAGGCCCCCCTAGTGGGAAAGTTGCAGTGTGCCTCTTGATGATATTAGAGTCAGCTGGGGATTTGAACCCTAGCCGTGCTCCAAGCCAGTGCCTCAGCGACAGGGCCTTCTGACTAGCAGTGCATATTGCTTGTTTCTGCCTTGCCTTGTCTTGCCTCATTCCTGCCTTGCTTCATTCCACCCTGTCCTGCATTTTCCGATTTGCCTCATTCCTGCCTGCCCTGCCTCCTCCACCCTGCCCTGCTTCTACCTTGTCCTGCTTGCCTTTCCTTGGCCTGATCTTTTGTGCCCAGACCTTTGCCTGAACCTGATACCACTTGATCTCTGCCTGCCCTGACCTTTCCTTGGAGCTGACGCTGCTTGATCTCTGCCTGTCCTGACCTTTCCTTGGAGCTGATGCTGCTTGATCTCTGCCTGCCCTGACATTTGCCTGAAACCTGAAGCCACCTGATATCTGCCTGCCTCGACCGTTGCTTGGATCTTCTCACTACATGTCTTCCGCTTGCCCTGACCTTAGCCTGTTCTCTGACTTCACCTGTTCACTCTCTATGAGATCCTTGCCTAAGTCCTGCCAGCTACTGAACCCAAGGGCTTAACCTGTGGGGGAAAAGACTGGTATAGGTGAAACCCTGATCTGGTCCCTATCAGAGCAAGTCTACCTCCTGTCAATGAGGACCCAGCTTGGTCACCAGTGGCGCAGTGCTAATCTCACCACATCAAAAGGGCCCACACAACATGATACTGGAAAATAATTTTTGTCTACAAGAGAATGTAGACATGATGGTGGGACTCTGGGCACTATATCCATGATGATCCACTTGGCATTGAAGACCACCTGCAAGTTCAGGGAGTAAAAGTTCTTGCGGTTATGGAATGTGGCCTTGTTGCCTACAAATGTCCTTGTAGTTACATATGTGCAATTGATAGGCCCAAAATCTAGAGAAAGGTGAAATTTGGTAGAAATCAGTAAAAATTTGGTGTTGTTGCTCTCTACTATGGGAGAAAGATATATTCTCATATTCTGATGTGTTTTCCTGGAAAATGCAGTCAGAAACTGATTTATATAAAGGGAGCTGGTTGTCTGGCTTATTCCTGTCATGACTTTTGAGATGTTGGGAAGGTGCCGGTTTCAAAAAAGGCCAAGGCCATAGTGATCTTGAGATGTACTGACAAGGTATGGCCTTTCTGAGTGGAAGAGTGCAGTTCCTCCTCTAACTGTAGGCATACATATAGTATGGTTTTCTTGTTGAACCTGAATCTGTGAAATACGCATGTAGATAAGGTATAAAGAAAACATAAGTTATCTGGGCCCTAGTGCTGTTTCTCTGGGGGTCTATGGTGTTGCCTCCTTCCCTGGGCTCTGGAGGCCAAAGGTTGCTACTCAATATATTTTTTTTTAATGAAGGAGGGAGAAGGCTATGTGGTTGTCCTAATGCTGTGGGGATTTGCGAGGCATGGCCACATATTTTTTTATGTTTAATTTGTCTGGGGTCGGGTTACAGAGCTGCTGCTTCAGCAGCATAAGGCAGTGCACCGTGATTTAAAATGATAGAAGCATCTGACACAAGTGAGGGAGGCAGGCTGCGAGGGTGGAAGAGAGAGGTATCGGGAGATCAGAGTGAGTGGCTCACAGGTGCCGCAACCACTCCGAGACTCACGACGCAGCCACAGTTTGCCAGCAATAATTTAAAGTGCCACAGGAGAGTGCCACGGGAGAGTGGGAACTCCCATCGAACTAAAGCAAGGCGCCCAAATAGTTAACCAATCCCAATACCCCGTGCCATATGCCGCCAGATGCAGTAATCGGATCTGAGTCAGAAACACCTGAAACAGGGAGTCCTGGAAGCAACCAGATCTGAGTGGAACACGCCTTTGTTACCAGTAAAGAAACCTGGTACTATCGACCTGTACAAGATTTAAGAAAAGAGAATACTCAAGTGGCAGATTTGGTAGCACTCGTGCCAAATCCGTATTCAATCCTGGCTCAAGTTTCTTCTAGTTCCAAATGGTACAGTGTTATTGATCTCAAAGATGCTTTCTTCTCTGTTCCAATAGCAGAGGAATGTCAGAAAAGTTTTGCCTTCACTTGAAAAATGCGCAAACTGGAGAAAAGCAGCAGTATACTTGGACTCGCCTACCCAAGGATTTAAAAATTCACCCACTCTGTTCTCGGAGCAACTGGCCAAGGACCTGAAGATGTACCAGGTCACATATGGACCAGTTGTACAATATGTGGATGATCTCTTGATATTTAGGGAAGCATACCATGAATGTGCGGTATCAACCCTATACTTGTTGAAAACTTTGTACTCGAAAGGGTATCGTGCGAGTAAAAAGCAAGCGCAAATTTGTGAAGTATAAGTGGAATATTTGGGTTTTCGTCTCAGAGAAGGCACTCATCGACTTGGAATCTCTCATACTAGTTCTATAAGAGATCAACCTGTACCCACTTGTAAAAAGGAACTCTGTGCGTTTTTGGGAGCGGCAGGATATTGTAGACTTTGGATTGCAAACTATGCAATTATTGCTCAACCATTATATGATAAATTACGAGGCAAAGAAGCAGAATCTCAGCCCTTTCAATGGGAAAAACAAGAATTAACGAATTTACATCAACTGAAAGAAGCCTTGATCTCACCCCCTGCTCTAGGGTTACCTGATATAGCAAAACCATTTCATCTGTTTATAGATGAGAAGAAAGGCATGGCCATTGGGGTATTGACTCAAACTTTTGGATCGTGGGAACGACCTGTTGCATATTTGTCAAAAGGAATGGACAATGTTGTTAAAGGATGGCCTAGTTGCCTTCGAAGCATTGCTGCGCATGCTTATTGATACCTGAAGCTGTTAAATTAACATTTGGTCAGACTTTACAGATAACAACTCCCCATACTGTACGGGGACTGCTCGAGACTCATGGACCAAAATGGATGACTAATTCATGTCTCGTCAAGTATCAAGCCTTACTGTGTGAAACACCTGAAATTCAAATATTAGACAGCAAAAACTTGAACCCGGCCACTCTTATGCCGGCACCTGAACCAGTTGCCCATGACTGTGAAGAAGTCATGACTACAATACATTCCAGTAAGCCAGACCTGAGGGATCAACCCTAGCAAGGAGCTTGGACTTTATTCACTGATGGGAGCAGCCAAATCATTCATGGGATACGTTCTGCTGGATATGCTGTAGTATCCGAAGATGAAATCATTGAGGCTCAACCTCTTCCACGTCTGCACAAAAAGCTGAACTAATTGCCCTTATTCGACCTCTGCAGTTGGCAGAAGGAAAAACTGTAAATATCTATACAGACTCTAAATATGCCTTCCGTACAATTCAAGTGCATGGAACATTATATAAGGAACGAGGTTTCTTGACTGCAGAGGGAAAACAATTGAACAATGCATCAGAAGTACGTGAATTACTAGACGCAGTTTGGCTACCTCGCAAGGTGGCTGTAATGCATTGCAAAGCACACACCAGGAAATCAAATCCTATTGCTCAAGGAAATCAGAGAGCAGATGAAGCAGCAAAAAAGGGCAGCTCGGGAACCCTTCCAAGCAGCATTAATTGCATCGAATCATCAGGCTTCAGGCAGTCCTGGAACTCATCACCAACTACACTGCTTTCGCTCTTAAACTCTGGGCAAAACAAAATACCAAGATTATGACTGCAGTGTACCAGAATAGACTGGTTTTAGATTACCCTCTGGCCCAGGAAGGAGGGTTTGCGGAACATTTAACCTCTCCAATTGTTGTTTACAGGTAGATGACCAAAGCAAGGTTATCCAAGACATCACTGATCGCATGGTCAAGATGGCACACGTCCCTGTCCAGCAGTGGAATAGTGTTTAGGACTGTGCCAACGGATTTGGTGGTTGGTTTTCCATGATCGGTGGATTTAAGAGCTTGTTTGTTATCCTAGCCAGTTTAATTCTGTTTTGTCTTTTAGGACCCTGCATTATTCCTTTCTTGCTCAACCGCCTTCGTCGGATGATGGAGGACATTGCTGAATGCAAAAAAGCCACGCAGCTCCTGTCACTGTACATGTATTCCTCTGAGCCTATAGAACCTGTTTAACCATCCTCATTATCCTGGGCTATCTTCCCATACATGACAAGTCGGGCTACAAAGGGGGGTGGAGCCAATAGGGCCCATCCGTCTCAAACCCGTGAAGAAACCATCGGACTGTTTGGGAAATTAGGGCCCCCTGAGAACTCAATTTGCTAACTTTTCTTGTTTCTGTTTCTTTCAGCCTCACAGCTGCTATGTGATGGTGTGATACTTATCAATCTCTATGATAAGTATCAAAGGGGGGAATGTAGTGGGCTGAAGGCTTCACACTGACAGAGGACAACCTGAAACTCCTGCCAAACAGGACTTCATGTACCAGAATTCCCTGCTTCATGACGGGTTTATTTACAGTCTGCAATACAGCTGTAGTTAGGACATTGAGAAACTCTCTGTCAGCACGTTTTCATTTTTGGCTTCGCTGTTCTTATTCTCTGATAAGCTTTCACTGCCTGTCAAGTCTGCTAGATTAGAACAATGAATGTATTATGTGCAGGACAGTATTACTACAGACTCGTGAATTCCTTTCCAGAACTGCAAGTCCCGGCAGCCTCTCCTGCAGAACACGGGAGAAGTTTCATGAAAGTTCCAGGGTGTCTAGGGAGGGGGTTAGTAGCCCCTCATCCGGGATATGCTTGCTCAGCAATGCGTAGAATGCATGTGTAAAAGATAAGAAATGTGGAATGTATAAAAGCCAGCTCCTGAAGGGGAGGGGCACGCAGCTTTCTGAGCCATTGTTCTCAGCTGTGTCTTGCATGCAATAAAAGTCTTTCTTTTTGGACCGGTCTGGGGCCTCTTTTCTGACGGTAACAGCATGTCAGTGCTATCACTGCTCTGTGCGCCACTGGATCTGCCAACAGAAAAATAATAAACACCCCGCCATCGCACATTTGCAGAGATTGACAGCGGCAGCCCTGAGGAGGTTGCCGCTGTATACTAATAAACAGGGGGAGATACATTAATACCGGGAGCCTTGAGGAAGCTTCCAGTGCATTTCCAAAGTGATGGCCCCTGCTGATGTTGCCTAGGGCAATACCTGGAAGTCCTTTTAAATTTAAAAATAAGGGTTCTAAGCAATTTTAATGTTTTAAATCTTAGTGATTTTTACGGACAGTTAATGAAGAGGCTCCCACCAAAATTTCAAGTCCAACTATGTACCTTATACCTGATGTGAAGGAGAGATCAGAGAACCATTACAACTTCCAAAATCAGTACTTTGGCTGGTGGTGTTCAGATAGAGAAGCTTTAAAAACCTGATCATGAAAGAATTGGACTATGAAAGAACTTATTTTGAAAGTTATCTTCACAAGTGTCTAATAGAAGCCTTAGAAACCATATAAAAAGTTTCAGACATGAGGAAAAATATATTTTGAATCAGTGAACATCTGAAAAATCCTTAGATGTTTCCCAATTTGATTTAAAATATTTTTAATTTTAAACATGGGATCAGAGAGAATTCTGAAGATTCTCAGAAGAATAAAGTTCATAGGAATGTTGTGAATGAAGTATGAATGATTTCAAGTTGTTTCTTTAATGTTTTGGGGAAAACCATATTTTATTTGAAGAACATTGATTAAATTTTATTTTATATTCTGTCACTGCCACTTATAAAAAATGAGTTCTGTTAGCTGAGGCATGGATGAAATAGCAACAAGGGAAGCTGTTTCTATAGAGACTCCATGACAACAGATCCCTACTGAAAAGTTCTTATGGTGAAAAGTCAGTGTAACTTTACTTTTCTTTAGTCAAAGCACTTTTATAAGCCACTTATTTTGTGGAGATAGACAAAAGTAAAATTATGCCAAAATTTTCTTTAGCTGTCATGCTCATAAACAGTTTAGTTAAAATTAAGATATTTGTTCTCATTTGAACAAAATAAAGGGAGAATGTACTGTTTAATTTAATGTAAATAAACAACTCCCAAAATAAACTAGTTTAGGTGGAAAACAAACAAATCTTCAACATACCACCTAAGACACAATTTTCAATCATATAAAGATAGACCATCATACTAGGCTTCATCAGTAGAGTATAATCAGATACTTCAAAAAACCTTCAGCCTTATATATAGTTACTAGCCTTTAAGCCCGTAATAACGGGCTACATTAAAAAAATTTTTTCAGTCCATTTCCTTCCCCCTCATTCTCCCCTCCCCCTCTATTCTCCCTCCCACCTCCCCCCTCTAGTCTCCCTCCCTCTCTCCTCCCCCTCCCCTCAGTCACTCCCTCCTCCTTCCCCCTTCCCCTCAGTCACTCCCTCCTCCCTCCCCCTCCTCCCCTGTCACTCCCTCCCCTCTCCCCCTCCCCTCAGTCACCCCTCAGTCACTCCCTCCCCTCTCCCCCCTCAGTCACGCCCCCTCTCTCAGCTCATTCACAAACCCTTCGGATGGCACAACGGAAGATCTCTGGGGGAGGTCGCCCGTATGACATAGTGAGGGCAAAGGTAGCGCCGGCGCCATTTTGAAGATTGGCAATACGGCCCGCGTGCAGGAGGTCACTCCCGGACCCCCGCTGGACTTTTGGCAAGTCTTGTGGGGGTCAGGAGGCCCCCCACAAGCAGGCCAAAAGTCCCTGGGGGTCCAGCGGGGGTCCGGGGGCGATCTCCCGCACGCGTGACGTCGGGAGCCAGGAAACAAAATGGCGTCGGTGCTACCTCTGCCCTGTCACATGATAAGGGCAAAGGGGCACCGGCGCCATTTCTCAACGCAGCGGTGGCCAGAGAGCGGGAGGAGATTGCGTCGGGACCCCCCCCCACTGGACCCCAGGTAATTTAAAACATTTGGGGGGGGGTTCGGGAGGGTGGGGGATTTGTTTTAAAGGTTCGGGTGGGTTTTAGGGTTTTTTTGGTGTGCCGGTTTTCCCGCGCCCTATTTAACAATACAATACAAATGCCCCTGACGATAAATCGGGGGCATTTGTATTGTATCGCGTATCTAACGATTTTGGATGATTTTAAAATTATCTGACGATAATTTTAATCGTTCAAAAACGATTCACATTCCTAATAAATAGTACAGCAGGAACAGCATCACAGAGCACTGAGAGCGGCGATTGGCTGCATTAGAAAAATGCTTAGCTCTGATACATTGCCATTCTGGTCTCCTTGCAAACCTGTCTGACCCACTCTATGACGGGGCTAAGAGGTCTCTTATGACTCACAGGAAAGGGCTGGTTTTTGCTATGGATACTCCCACATGGCCTTCTCCTATTTCAAACGGCTGCTAAGAAATCACTGTGAACCAAAAGAATGAAACTAATATGATATGTTTCATTCGCGAGGGATTGCCATGCATTTCACGAACCCATGAATCAAACGAACAGGGACTTATGCATTACGGAATGCACATTCGTTGAAAATGAATACACATCCCTAGATGACAGTAATAGCAGTGACTATTCCCTAAGTCTTCTTGATTAATAGCAGTTAATAGGCATCTCCTTCAAGAACTTATCCAAACCTTTCTTAAAATCAGCAACACTAACAGCACTAACCGCATCTTCTGGCAGCAAATACCAAAGCTTTATTATAATTGAGTGAAAAAGAATTTTCTTCAATTAGTTTTAAAAGTGCTACTTGCTAACTTCATGAAGTGCTCCCTAGTCCTTCTATTATCCAAAGAGTAAATAACCAATTCACATTTACCCATTCTAGACCTCTTATAACTTTAAAGTCCTCTATCATATCTCCCCTCAGTCATCTCTTCTCCAAGCTGAAAAACCCTAACCTCTTTAGCCTTTCCTCATAGGTGTTATGCTCAGGCTTGTGGACCCTTGGGCCGACGGAAGGATAGTATACCTTGGAGGAAGATCCGTAGGTTATCCTGTCGGGTGGCGAGGCAGGAACAGAAGAGGTGACTAGCTGACCCTCGGCACTGGAGACAGATGTGACTGTGAAGGCAGATGATGAGTCGTGACATCAAGGAACGGAGGTGTGTCTTCACCACTGGAAGTCCGCGGTCCCCCCAGGAGGAGCCCATAGGGACCTGGACCGCTGGGACTTAGGTGGAACTTTGAGAGGTCAAGGAACAGACGTACAGTGCAAGGGCTATCTGGAGCTTCACCCCTGGAAACCCGTGGTCCCCCCAGGAGGAGTCCATAGGGACCTGGGCTGCTGGGTCTTAGGTGGGCCTTTGGAGATGATGGTCAGGAAGAGGTCCAAGGTCAGGTGCCAGAGGGTCGTCGCTTACCAGTCCGAGGTCACACACCGAGGGATCACCACTTGACAGTCCGAAGCCACACACCAGAGAATCACCGCTTGCCAGTTCGAAGTCAATACCAGGAATCACCGCTAGCCAATCTGAAGTCAATACCAGGAATCACCGCTAGCCGATCCAAGGTCCGGAACCAGGAATACCAAAACGAAACTGGAACAAGGAGTCAAGATGATTGAACTCCCCGAAGCAAGCAGACTCAAACAACTCTCACAGGAGACATTGCTAAGACAAGGAATGATCAGAGGAAGTCTCCTTTTATACTTCCTCAGGCCCTGGAGATAAGAATCAGCTGCAGGCAATTAAAGGGACGAGGTCCCTTTAAATCTAGTGAAGGGGCGTGGCCTTGCACCTAAGGATGGCGGTGGCCATCTTGGATCCGGGCCGCGGAGGAGAGCAGCAGTGGCCACGAGGGAGGAGCAGGGACGGCTCCGATCCCGGCGGTCAGCCCGAAGGCCCGCACCATCGCGCGGGGGTGCCGAGCTCAGCGCAGGGTAGTCGGCCTTCACGCTGCCGCTGGGCTGGTCAGGAGAAGAGGTAGGGGGCCGTGCCCGCGGACGGCCGTGGGTGAGGAACACAACAATAGGGGAGCTGTTCCACCTCTTTTATCATTTTGGTCGCCCTTCTCCGCACCTTCTTTAGTTCAACTATATTATTTTTGAGATGTGGCGACCAGAACTGTGCACAGTACTCATGGTGCAGTCTCACCATGGAGTAATACAGAGACATAACATTTTCCGTTTTATTCACCATTCCCTTCCTACTAATTCCTAACATTCTGTTTGCTTTTTTGACTGCCACAGCACACAGAGTTGACAATTTCAATGTATTATCCACTATGATGCCTAGATCTTTTTCCTGGGTGGTAGCTACTAATATGGAACCTAACATCATGTAACTACAACATGGGTTACTTTTCCCTATATGCATCACCATGCACTTGTTCACATTAAATTTTAGCTGCCATTTGGATGTCCAATATTTCAGTCTTGCAAGGTCCTCCTGCAACTTATCACAATCCGCTTGTGATTTAATTACTCTGAATAATTTTGTATCATCTGCAAAGTTGATTACCTCACTCATCATATTCCTTTGTAGATCATTTATAAATTTATTGAAAAGCACTGGTCCAAGCACAGATCCCTGAGGCTCTCCACTGTTTACCCTTTTCCACTGAGAAGATTGACCATTTAATCCAACTTTCTGTTTCCTGTCTTTTAACCATTTTGTAATCTACGAAAGGACATTGCCTCCTATCCCATGTCTTTTTAGTTTTCTTAGAAGCTTCTCATGAGTGACTTTGTCAAACACCTTCTGAAAATCCAAGTACACTATATCTACTAGTTCACCTTTATCCACGTTTATTAACCCCTTCAAAAATATGAATCAGATTTGTGAGGCAAGACTTCCCTTGGATAAATCCATGCTGACTGTTCCATTAAAGCATGTCTTTCTATATGCAATGTAATTTTGATCTTTAGAACACTTTCCACTATTTTTCTCAGCACTGAAGTCAAGCTCACTGGTCTATAGTTTCCTGGATCAACCCTGGAGCCATTTTAATTATTGGGGTTACATTTGCCACCCTCCAGTCTTTAGGTACAATGAATGATTTTAATGATAGGGTACAAATTTTAGCTAGTAGATCAGAAATTTCGTTTTTTGAGTTCCTTCAGAACCCTGGGGTGCATATCATCCAGTCCAGGTGATTTGATATTCTTTAGTTTGTCAGTCTGGCCTGTTACATCTTCCATGTTCACAGTGATTTGGTTCAGTTCATCTGACTCATCACCCTTGAAAACCATCTCTGGAACCGGTATCTCCCCAACATCCTCATTAGTAAACACAGAAGCAAACACAGAAGCAAAGAATTAATGTAGTCTTTACAATGGCATGAAGTCTGCCACCTTTGTACCAGGCAGGCAAGTTACCAAGTGTTCCTCATGTCCACCTGCCACCCAGCTATCTACATTTCTAATAATCAAATCACAAACTATGATGGTCAGCCTGTGCAGTAACCCTAGGAGCCTGTGCAGTAACCCTAGGAGATTTGTCCTCAATGTGAGAGGACGACGCATCACCGGGAGAGCAGATCCTTGCTACAGGATCACTTCCTGCTATACCAGGGTGATGCTCTCCAACCAGCAGACCTTTGTGATCCAAGGCAGCACCTGGGCTGCCATACTGGATTTTGAACTTCGCTTCTATGTCCCTGAAGGTCTCATCAATGTACTTCTCTGTCTGCCTCAGCTCCTCCAGGTCTGCCAATCTAGTCTCCAGAGATCATACTCATTCTCAGAGAGCCAGGAACTTTTAGCACTGGATGCACAGATATGGTCTCTCATTGGCAGGAGAAAAATCATACATGTAACACTTGAAGCAAAAGACTGGAAAGCCTCCCTCATGCTGCTGGATTGATGCCTTCATCATAATGTTGTTGAGTTCCTAGTTAAATTTAGGTTGCTAAGGGAGTTGGAATTAGAGTACTTTAAATTTATAGGTGTATTCACCCTGTGAGAGGTTAGAGACACTGCTCTCTTCTTATAGAAGCCTTCAGAGAAATCAGCATACAGTGGAGGAATGCCAGCCACTGTGATGACCATGGGAAGACATGGCAGAACCTCCACTTTTTCTAAGCAAAAATTGTGGCAGTTGGGCACCATTTAGAGAGATGCAGGGAGGTCCAATCGAACTGTGGAGAATGGAGTTGAAGCCAAGGTAGCCCCAGAACCATGGGGTGAATTATTTTATTGATGATGTGGAATGTGATCTGTTCGACTTGTAAAGTGCCAATGCACAGGGTCACTGGTACCATAGTAAGTGAAATTCTACCAGGTAACGGATCTCCATGAATGGAGGAAATTACTAGTAAATCTTTTTGGGGATGGTCAGGGTGCAGATGGTCCACCAAGGTTTTCATAAGGAAGTTCCCACTGATGCCGGAGACCAAGAAGGCCAGGATGGAGAAAGTCAGATCAGCCATGGAAATGGTTGCGAAGATCACCAATTGGAGAGCCAGAGTCATGAAGCCTAAAATGTGGCCTCCACTGTACCCTAGACTAGGAAGATTCCTGATCTGTTCTGGCACTGTGCTATACAGTGCCCCGGAACTCCCACTAGAGGCATAGTCCCAACTGATGATGATGTAGATGTTCCTCTGGGAATATGCATCCTTGTCCCAGCTGCATAGGTTCCTCTGTGCACACCACTGGAGGTGGGTTAGAAGTGGGTGGTGATAGAGGGAATGGCAAGTCTGAACCCATGATGATGGGCCTACAAGGTGGATGGAGTTCCTGGGTATGCTCCTGGAGGCAACAGTCTATCCTGCCAGCCAGGTGAATGAGGCCCTCCAAGGACTCCAGAAGGTCCCAAACATCCAGTTCTCCCTTGATTTAAGATAAGAGCCCCCAGAGGAAGATGGTGCACAAGTAATCGTCATTCCAATTGAATTCTTTAGCTAAGGTCCGGAAATCTATTGCATAATTCATTGACTGGTTCCCCTGATGTTGGTGGAGGAGATCTGCACTGGATGCATCCTAGCAGCCAGGGTCATTGAAGACCTTTTTGAAAGTGGAAACGAATTGCTGGAGATCTTGGAGAATCAGGGTTAGAACATTCCCAGAGTGGTAATGCCCATGTTAGGGCCTTGCCATCAAGACGAGAGAGAAAGAAGTTGTTCTTGATAGCATCTTCTGGAGATGGAGTCAGCTGGAGTGAGAAGTGCATGTGGCACTGATTAATAAAGCCCTGACATTGCTTTGCATCCCTGGAATAATGGGGAGCTGCTGGAAGAGGAATGGAGGAGGGTCTTGGAGCAGCTGGAGTGGTGGTGGTAGTGGTGGCAGTGTGGCAGGAATTACTGTAGACTCCATCCGAACATTGAGACGTTCCATGGAAGTTGCTAGAACCTCAAGGAAGTGGTGTTCCTGGATTTTGTGGGCCAAGCCCAGAATGGCCTGAAGGGCAGTGGCCTCTGCTGGGTCCATGGCCTCGGAAACCTGATGCGGAAGTTGACCCTTAGGCGAAGGCAGATTTGGCAAAACCTGCAGGTCCCCACCATGGGCAGTCAGAGCTGGCAGGAGCAGAAGCCCAACTAGAGCATCACCAATACCAGCCCTCGTTCCCTTCAGCTTTAGCCCTCAGGTGCCGGGACTGGCTGGACTTAGGCATGGGCCTCTGAGGAGGTAAAGGCCTGAAACTTGGTAGACGAGGTAGGCCAGCACACCGGGGAGCGCAGTCAAGTCAGGCCCAATCTGGACAGGTGACAGGCAGCAAAGTCTGGACTAGGCAGGGGTTAGAGGCAGGCAGAGTTCAATTGAAGATAATGTACATAATTCAATATATAATATGCAGAGAGAGTGCGTTACCTGTCAATTGACGATAGTGGACTGCTGCTGCCTTTTCATATTTATAAAATAAACAAACAGTATTCCACCAGAAATAAACATTGAGAAGGGAAGCGCCATTCATCAAATTAGTCAGAACTAGTTTAGTGGCAACTGAAAGCAAAAAATCTAGCAACTTCTCCTTCAGATGAGACAATGCAGGTTGCACAGCTAAAGACTTAAGAATGATTATTTTATACAATAGAGGAGAAGTGATACATAACATTAGAGAAATCTTATCCATACATCACACCAAAAAGAATTAGTCAATCCACATTAAAACAAAAGGTGGGATAATGCTGCCTTGGTAGCACTACAAGACCAGCAACTGGAAGATGAAAATAGGCCTGCTCAAAACAAGGTCCAAGGAGTCTGAACAATCTAAGGATAAAAAGAACATAGATTGTGTCAGCTGTGAAGACAGAGAGAAAAGCAAAGAAGTGTTCCAATAAAAATTCCAATGGAAATAGTCTGGTAATGTAAATTCAAAAGCCTGCGATCCCAGACGCGGAAAAATCCCTCCTTGAAGATCCAGAAAAGGAGCTGGGAGTGAGAGCCGCGCGGCCGGCGAAGAGGCCCATCGGGGTAAGGCTCCCTCACACTCGCCCCTACCACCGACGGGCTCGCACCGACCACGCGACCGCTACTGACCACCGCCCCAAGGCCACCTAACCCACACCCCCAAGCCGCAGCAGCCAATCGGGGACCAGGCGCCCCGGTGACCACATCCACCCACGACTACAAGGCCTCTTAAGGCCGTGAACAGAGCCTAGGCGTCGCGCGTTACGCGCCGAAGGAGCACAACAAAGGGGCAGGCCCCTTTGTGCGCCCCTTCGTGCAGCCCCGGAGGACTGATTTGCTTCCTCACTCCAATCCTACATCCTACTTTCAGCTCCCAACTATTCTTCCATTCCCACACCAGTCACCACTCTGCACCTCCAGACTGGTCCATCACCCTTGCAAGCTTAACAATCCAGAATGTTTCCAACCTTCCCAATACCGATTCTTCAACACTGTCTACCCTCATCAAGAAAATCAAACAGGCATGCCCTGCATCACAACCTTAAAACCCTCACCCCATTTCTGTTAACACCGATCACCCAACTTCTAGGCCTCACCCTATTCTCGCTATCCTTATTCAACACACAATCTCTAACCAAGAAATCACTGATCCCTAACGACTATCTCATCGACGCTAAGCCAGATATATGCGCAATAACAGAAACCTGGCTTAAGCCCACAGACACAGCAATAATAAACCAACTACCTACATCGACCTACGATATCTTCTCCATTCCTCGACAGAAAAAAAAGGGAGGGGGACTTCTCTTAGCATCCAAAAAAGACCTCAGATTCACTCATCACCCATACAACCCAGAATCAAAACTTGAAATCGGCTTTTTCACTTCGGACCAAATACAAATCCTACTCGTCTACGCCCCTCCGGGCCTCCTAGAGTCAGACCCCTCCCCATCATAGAAACAACCACAACTCTCATTAACCTGGATGCCCCTGCAATAATTCTAGGAGACTTTAATCTGCATGTCGACAACCCCACTCTCTCATCTAGCTGCGAAACCTTTCTCACAGCCCTCTCAGCCTTGGGGTTCAAGCAATTAGTTAACAAACCCACCCACAAAGCCGGTCACACGCTGGACCTTATCTTTATCAACCCAGGCATCAAGCATACATCACACCTTAGGAACAAGAAAATTCCCTGGTCTGATCACACTCTTATCTCAACTTCATTCACACTGAAAGAAACCATTACCCCCAAGGTGCCCTCTTCTTCTTTCCCATTCAGAAGACTTTGTTCCACCGATGACCTCAGCTCTCACCTGGCCTCACAACTTCCCCTAATAGACCTTTCCAATCCAAACTGGGCTCTCCACTCCTGGAATGCCATCACAGAATCTATAGCCAATAAGCTATGTCCACTCGCAACTAAAAAATCCCACCCAAACGCTTCCAAAAGACAACCTTGGTTCACCGAAGAACTTAGAAAGTTAAAAGAAAGTCTAAGACAGAAAGAGAGCTATTGGCGTAAAACCCCCAGTGCCAACACACTCTCTGCCTACAAATTTACCCTACATCAGTACAAGTCCTCCACCGTTAGATCCAAAAGGGACTTTTACGCGTCCAAGATTCACCACCTAATTTTCGACACAAAAGCCCTCTTCGCCTATGTATCTAATCTCACTCAAATCAACCCACAGGAGGTTCCTTGTAACCTAGCACAATCTAAAGCAGAAGAACTTGCACTGCACTTCTGCAACAAAGTCATCAGCCTCCTTACCCAACTGCCCTCGAAAACCCCCCCCCCTCCCGACCCCTCCTCAGCCCTCCCCCAAAAACATCCGTCTTGAAGCATTCGAACCCATCTCCATCACAGAGATACAAGCTCTTTTAAAGAAAATGAAACCCTCCTCCCACCCTTTGGATCTTATTCCCACCAAACTGCTCCTGTCTATCCCTGACACCATCTCCAAAACACTGGCGGATATCATAAATTGCTCTCTATCCCAAGGATCATATCCTGATGACCTCAAACTGGCCTCCAACAAACCTCTCCTAAAGACACCTAATTTAGACCCTACAGACTCCAATAATTACCGCCCGATCGCCAATCTCCCATTCATTGCTAAGATTCTGGAAAAAGTAGTAAATACCCAACTTTCAGACTACATTGAAGACAACAAAATACTATTCCCCTCCCAATACTGATTTCGCAAAGCATTGAGCACAGAATTCCTCCTCATCTGACAGACTTCCTTATCATGGGCCTCGACAAAGGTCAATCCTTCCTCCTAATTCTACTGGACCTCTCGGCGGCCTTTGACACGGTCAACCATTCCACCCTTACATCTCTGCTGGCTTCCATAGGTATTTCAGGCACCGCACTCTCATGGTTTAATTCTTTTCTCAGTAACAGATAGGGATGTGCATTCGGATTGACCGCATATGGAAAACGCAACTCAAATTTTTTTTTTAACTTAAAAAAAAGATGGGGCGTATACGAGCAGATTTCCGACATAAATGAACATAGATATGTCGGATACGGCGAATCGCCATGCGCGCGCTTTCTCGCCGCCATTACCTGCGACTCGAGCTCGGAGCCCCGGATTACCTGAAAATGGCGGCGCCCCTGCGGTAACCATGCCAACCTGTCTGACCCTGTCCTGTGAGTCTCAGTGACTCACAGGAAAGGGTGGGACAGGTCGGCATGGATACCGGAACGCAGCGAATCTGCGTTCACCTTTTCAGAGAAGCACTGAATGCAGCGAATCGCGCTGTCATTCCGTGCTTCTCTGAGGATTTCCTGACGAGCCAGCAGCACTATAAAAGCAGCAGCAGCACGAGGACTGACGGACATTTTCAGCGATTCAGTGGGGAGGTGGGATTGGGATCGTGCTGGGTGGGCTTAGGCAGGCTGAGGCAGAGAAGATAGCAGAACCCGATTTGATAGACAACACAGAACAGAACCAGATTTGATAGACAACACAGAACAGATTCTTTGTTAGGGAAAAAAAAAAAAGAACATTCTTATTGAGTGAGTCTGTACATTTTATCCTGGGCAGTGCCAGGCAGGGCTGGCAGTACTCTGCCTCATATTTGCTATTTTTAAACAGACTTAAAAGCATTCTCCTTGAGTGGTTCAGTGCTGGCTGGGCAGCAGTTCCAGGGCTGGGAGTACTCTGCCTCATATCTACTTTAGTTCTATGTGCACTGCAGTGCACACAGACAGACACATTCCGTGCATTGCCAGGCAGACAGTGAGGCAGTGGGCATTGTAAACAGAGTGAACATTGCCCTTCAGCGAGTCTGTTACATTTGCTATTTTTAAACAGACTTAAAAGCATTCTCCTTGAGTGGTTCAGTGCTGGGTGGGCACTGGGCAGCATTTCCAGGGCTGGGAGTACTCTGCCTCATATCTACTTTAGTTCTATGTGCACTGCAGTGCACACAGACAGACACATTCCGTGCATTGCCAGGCAGACAGTGAGGCAGTGGGCATTGTAAACAGAGTGAACATTGCCCTTCAGCGAGTCTGTTACATTTGCTATTTTTAAACAGACTTAAAAGCATTCTCCTTGAGTGGTTCAGTGCTGGGTGGGCACTGGGCAGCAGTTCCAGGGCTGGGAATACCCTGCCTCATATATACTTTAGTTCTATGTGCACTGCAGTGCACACAGACAGACACATTCCGTGCATTGCCAGGCAGACAGTGAGGCAGTGGGCATTGTAAACAGAGTGAACATTGCCCTTCAGCGAGTCTGTTACATTTGCTATTTTTAAACAGACTTAAAAGCATTCTCCTTGAGTGGTTCAGTGCTGGGTGGGCACTGGGCAGCAGTTCCAGGGCTGGGAGTACCCTGCCTCATATCTACTTTAGTTCTATGTGCACTGCAGTGCACACAGACAGACACATTCCGTGCATTGCCAGGCAGACAGTGAGGCAGTGGGCATTGTAAACAGAGTGAACATTGCCCTTCAGCGAGTCTGTTACATTTGCTATTTTTAAACAGACTTAAAAGCATTCTCCTTGAGTGGTTCAGTGCTGGGTGGGCAGCAGTTCCAGGGCTGGGAGTACCCTGCCTCATATCTACTGAAAAGGAAGCTTGTTCTCTGTGCACTCACTGCACACACACAGACACATTCCGTGCATTGCCAGGCAGGCAGTGAGGCAGTGGGCATTGTAAACAGAGTGAACACATTCTCCTTCAGTGGTTCAGTGCTGGGTGGGCAGCAGTTCCAGTGCTGGGAGTACCCTGCCTCATATCTACTTTAGTTCTATGTGCACTGCAGTGCACACAGACAGACACATTCCGTGCATTGCCAGGCAGGCAGTGAGGCAGTGGGCATTGTAAACAGAGTGAACATTGCCCTTCAGCGAGTCTGTTACATTTGCTATTTTTAAACAGACTTAAAAGCATTCTCCTTGAGTGGTTCAGTGCTGGGTGGGCACTGGGCAGCAGTTCCAGGGCTGGGAGTACCCTGCCTCATATCTACTGAAAAGGAAGCTTGTTCTCTGTGCACTCACTGCACACACACAGACACATTCCGTGCATTGCCAGGCAGGCAGTGAGGCAGTGGGCATTGTAAACAGAGTGAACACATTCTCCTTCAGTGGTTCAGTGCTGGGTGGGCAGCAGTTCCAGTGCTGGGAGTACCCTGCCTCATATCTACTTTAGTTCTATGTGCACTGCAGTGCACACAGACAGACACATTCCGTGCATTGCCAGGCAGGCAGTGAGGCAGTGGGCATTGTAAACAGAGTGAACATTGCCCTTCAGCGAGTCTGTTACATTTGCTATTTTTAAACAGACTTAAAAGCATTCTCCTTGAGTGGTTCAGTGCTGGGTGGGCACTGGGCAGCAGTTCCAGGGCTGGGAGTACCCTGCCTCATATCTACTGAAAAGGAAGCTTGTTCTCTGTGCACTCACTGCACACACACAGACACATTCCGTGCATTGCCAGGCAGGCAGTGAGGCAGTGGGCATTGTAAACAGAGTGAACACATTCTCCTTCAGTGGTTCAGTGCTGGGTGGGCAGCAGTTCCAGTGCTGGGAGTACCCTGCCTCATATCTACTTTAGTTCTATGTGCACTGCAGTGCACACACACAGACACATTCCGTGCATTGCCAGGCAGGCAGTGAGGCAGTGGGCATTGTAAACAGAGTGAACATTGCCCTTCAGCGAGTCTGTTACATTTGCTATTTTTAAACAGACTTAAAAGCATTCTCCTTGAGTGGTTCAGTGCTGGGTGGGCACTGGGCAGCAGTTCCAGGGCTGGGAGTACCCTGCCTCATATCTACTGAAAAGGAAGCTTGTTCTCTGTGCACTCACTGCACACACACAGACACATTCCGTGCATTGCCAGGCAGGCAGTGAGGCAGTGGGCATTGTAAACAGAGTGAACACATTCTCCTTCAGTGGTTCAGTGCTGGGTGGGCAGCAGTTCCAGTGCTGGGAGTACCCTGCCTCATATCTACTTTAGTTCTATGTGCACTGCAGTGCACACAGACAGACACATTCCGTGCATTGCCAGGCAGGCAGTGAGGCAGTGGGCATTGTAAACAGAGTGAACATTGCCCTTCAGCGAGTCTGTTACATTTGCTATTTTTAAACAGACTTAAAAGCATTGTCCTTGAGTGGTTCAGTGCTGGGTGGGCAGCAGTTCCAGGGCTGGGAGTACCCTGCCTCATATCTACTGAAAAGGAAGCTTGTTCTCTGTGCACTCACTGCACACACACAGACACATTCCGTGCATTGCCAGGCAGGCAGTGAGGCAGTGGGCATTGTAAACAGAGTGAACACATTCTCCTTCAGTGGTTCAGTGCTGGGTGGGCAGCAGTTCCAGTGCTGGGAGTACCCTGCCTCATATCTACTTTAGTTCTATGTGCACTGCAGTGCACACAGACAGACACATTCCGTGCATTGCCAGGCAGGCAGTGAGGCAGTGGGCATTGTAAACAGAGTGAACATTGCCCTTCAGCGAGTCTGTTACATTTGCTATTTTTAAACAGACTTAAAAGCATTCTCCTTGAGTGGTTCAGTGCTGGGTGGGCACTGGGCAGCAGTTCCAGGGCTGGGAGTACCCTGCCTCATATCTACTTTAGTTCTATGTGCACTGCAGTGCACACAGACAGACACATTCCGTGCATTGCCAGGCAGACAGTGAGGCAGTGGGCATTGTAAACAGAGTGAACATTGCCCTTCAGCGAGTCTGTTACATTTGCTATTTTTAAACAGACTTAACCGCATTGTCCTTGAGTGGTTCAGTGCTGGGTGGGCAGCAGTTCCAGGGCTGGGAGTACCCTGCCTCATATCTACTGAAAAGGAAGCTTGTTCTCTGTGCACTCACTGCACACACACAGACAGACACATTCCGTGCATTGCCAGGCAGGCAGTGGGCATAAACAGAGTGAAGATTGGCCTTCAGCGAGTCTGTTCAATCTGCTATTTTTAAACAGACTTAACCGCATTGTCCTTGACTTGGTCCGTTCATTTTGTTATTTTAAACAGACTGAGCATTCTTCTTGAGTGGGTCTGTTAATTTAGTTATTTTAAACTGACCGAACATTATTATTGTGGGACAGTGGGCAGTGTTACCACTAGTACTCATTGACATTAAATCCATAATGTCAGGGAAAGGGAGATGCAAGCGACTTAGTGGGAATGGCAGCGGAGGCACCGCAAAAGACACCAGCGCAACACCACCAGTACAGGTAAAAAGGCAACTGTCGCAATCAAACGTCTTTGTAGGGGATGGCAGTTCCATGGCAAAAAAAAAGAAATCAGACCATGAAACTTTGCAATCGCCAGCACCTGTTTCTGGCACTGTAGTTTTGGAGGAGAGTGAAGAGGAGGCAGAGTCTAGCCAGACAAAAGTTACACACCCAAGAGCATCCAGGGGACAGAAGTGTCCTGCAAAACTTTGCGGTGACAAGGTAGCGCTGGCACTGTTAGCTTCTGATTCAGAAGAAGAATCTTCTTGGATGGGATTCTCATCAGAAACGGAAGATGTTATACCTGAGCAATCTTCGGTAGAATTGTCAGTTAGTCCTGTTTTAGCCTCCACCTCCAGAAATCTGCGGCAGGGGAGACATTCCACTGATATCGAGGAGGAGGAAGAGCTGTCAGAAGGGAGACAGAGGGTGACTGTTGCCCCCGCTGGCATTGCTTCGCCGGGTGCAGTGGGTGCACCACCCACACCCAGTAGTACCTCAACTCCAGTGCCACCATCCACCCCCAGGGCGGGAAAGAGAGGAGGATCACAAAAGAAATCTGCGATCTGGGCACATTTTAAAGTGACAGAAGACCCGCGTTATGCTCGGTGTAATTACTGTGCCAGGGATATTAGCAGAGGCAAGCAACTGGACATCTGTCAAATTTTGGCATGGAGTATCATGTTAAGAGGCAACACCCAACAAGATTACTGCCATCTGGGGATGGTAGCATTTTCCGTCAGGGGACCCCTTCCCCTTCCAACCAGGGTGCAGTGGTAGGAAAGCAGCAGAGTCAGCCCACGCCCTCATACCCTTCTAGCAGTCAGGCGGCAGGCCAGAAACCCACTGACATGTGGGAGAAGCGACAATGCA